>NC_133664.1:127724477-128024477 GCF_037893015.1 Macrotis lagotis
AAGGAGAGAAGGAAGTAGATAGAGACTTGCATTTTAGGAAGATAAATTTAATAGCTGCATACAGGATGACTAAAGAGAGAAGGCAGAGGTCAACCTACCAATGGCTGCAATAATCCAAGTATGAGAGGATGGGGGTCAGTATCAGAGAAGAGAAGAAAACATATAAAAGGGATGTCAAGAAGGCTAAAGCAACAGTTCTTGGGTAACAGATTGTATATGAAGGATGAGAGAGAGAGAGTGAGAAGTTGTGTATAACACCTATATTTTAAGCTTAGATGACTGGAAGGATGGTGATATCCTCAAAATTAAAAAGGAAGTTCAAAAGGTGGTAAAGGAGGAGGGATTTTGAAGAGAAAACAATAAGTTCACTTTTGGTCTCTGAGTTTAAGATGCCTTGTGATAGAATTCTATTGTTCTTTAAGAAAGATAAGCTCCATGATCAAATAAAAACAAGGATAGATTTGCATGAAATAATGAAGACCAAAATTGGCAGAACCAAGAAAACATTGTATACAGTAACAGCAATATTGTCTTAAGAACAACTCTGAGCTAATTAGTCACTGTGACTATCATAAAATACCCAAATTAACTACAAAGGACATATTAAGGAAGATGAAATCTGCATCCTCAGAAATACCTGAAAAATAGAAATATGTACAAGAATAATTTAAAAAATATTTATATACATATACAATTTGTGTCTAATGATAGCTATCTCTAGAATGGGGGGGAGGAAGGGAAGAAAAAAGAAATTTACATGATAATTATTATATATATTTAAAAGGAATAGCAACTTGTACATAATAGACTTGCAGTTTCATCCACAATCACCTTTTTTGTTATTATACTACAATATGTAAATTTTTGTTTTATGCCATAAGTTAAAAATAAAGCTAATTTTTAAAATTGTAAAGATGTTTAATAAGCAGTTGGAGATGTTTCTGTAGATCAAGAGAGAGAGAGAGATTTAGGCTAGTTAAATAGATCTAAGAATCTTCAGCAAGGAAATGATAATTGAATCCAAGAGAAATGATGAGATCAGCAAGTAAATAGTGTGGAGAGAGAAGAGAATCCCTTGGCAGATCCCTGGGAAATATCCACTTTTAGCAGGTATACCATGGATGAAGATTCAACAAAAGACTGAGAGGGAAATAAAGAAGAAGAATAAGGATTGAGTAGAGTCACAAAAATCTAGAGAGTGTGAAGGAGAAGAGTACCATCAAACTGGAATCTCAAGAACTCATATTCCTGACTCCATTTCAAACTTCTATCCAGTTTACCACATCACTACCTATCAATAAACAAGAATGTCTATATAGCATATCCAACAATTTTCTACCCATTGCCTTAAATGTTTCGAGTGAAGGGAAAGACACTCAGAAAAGTCAACTTTCTCTTAGAATGTCTCTAATTAAGAAATTTTCCCTTACATCAAACCTGAAACTTCCATTCATTATTCCTAGCTCAGTCTTTTGGGGTCAAGTTTAACAAAAACCTAATCCCTCTTCTATATACTGAATGTTAGCTCTTCAAAAATTTGAAAAACCCAAATGGTTTCACAAAGAATTAGATACAAATGAAATGACTGAACAACAACATATTACCCTTTTTGAACCTCCTACAGAGAACTGTGGGAAGAACAAGACTCATGTGAAATGTCAAAAGTTCTGGGACATTGGACATAAATTTACTTCTGTCAATTGTGGCAGTCAGAATAACCCTGAATTCAATGTTGCAAAACTGGTGTTTGTGTTGTGTCTCTTCCATGAACTAAGTCTGTGGCTGAGGGCCAAATATGTAGCCTTCCTGATAACTGTTTTGCATTTGTCATAGAACATAGCATTTGAAATCACTACTCTGCAGATTGTTATGAGAATTAAAGGAGATAAAGTAAGAGAATATATCAAAAATTTTAAAATACAATGTGACTATCATTTATTATTTATAACCACCTTTCATATTTAGTCCTTAAAAATGGAAGCTAAGAGGAGGTGGGGGAGGGGAAGTTCTGATCTATCCTGCCTCTGATTACTACTTTTATAACCTTAGACAATTTACTTAATTTTTTCTTTTTCTTTTAAACTTAAACACAAAATCAGAAAAGAAAAAATGGCATGTTCAGTAAAACATGAAAGAATTCAAAATACAAAGCAATAAATTTCCATTTCAAGAAAACATATAATAAATAGTATACAATATGTTCAAAGCTATCTATCTTTACTTTACTTCCTCTTTTGCTCTCTGAAGGCTACAATTAAGTATGGATATAGATATAGATATATATGAAACAATCACTTAATTTCTTTATACTTTAATCTACAAAATGAGGAGTGTTGGACTAGAAGTCCTCCAAAATCTCTTTAAGTTAATAATAATAACTAGCATTTGCAAAGAACCTACTATGTGCTAGATACATACTAAGCACTTCATGAATATTATCTCATTTAATCTACGCTACAACCCTGGGAGTGTAGGCACTGCTGTTATTCCCTGTTTTATAACTAAGGAATCTGAGGAATTGATCAATTGAGTGTAACCCTGGGAGGTAAGTGCTATTATTGTTTTTCATGTTTACAGATGAGGATACTGAGGCAAGCAGAAGTTAACTGACTTGTCTAAGGTCATACAGATAAGTGTCTAAGGGTGGATTTGAACTCAGACATTTCTGACTTCAGACCCAGGTCCCTAAATCTAATTCCAGCTCTGTGATTCTAGTAACAATTGTAGTTCAACTGGTCACTGAACTTAGAATCAGAGGGTATGGTTTTACTTCAAGGTTCTCCTTACTTTTTATTGATGTATGCAACCCTGGACCTACTTGAACATTGGGTTCCTAATCTACGTGACTTGCTTTACCAGTCATAGAGTCCTGGTAAAACAAGAGCTATACAAATATAAATTAATGATAATATACTACTATACTGAATGTTTCAAATAATACATTACTATATGCACATTTAATAGCCTAGAAGAAAAAACTTTTCGAGGACTATTTTAGAATTCCTTTCTAGAAAATAGAAAACCGAAGAAAGGCAAAGAAGACCCAGGGCTATCAAAAGTAATAATGGGGGGTAGTTAGGTGGCACAGTGAATAGAGCACCAGCCCTGGAGTCAGGAGGACCTGAGTTCAAGTCCAACCTCAGACACTTAATAATTGCCTTACTGTGTGACCCTGGGCAAGTCACTCAACCCTATTGCCTTAAAATAAATAAAATTTTTAAATTGATGCCATCTGGCTAGAAACTATAATATCTGCTTCTTTGTGACTCTACAGAGAATGGAGTTCTGGTATCTGGAGGATGGGGAGGAAAAATCTCTAATCAAATTTGGGGGTATATTTGGAGTTTGGGGATACAAGTCCCCAGAGAATTCTAGAAGGGGTATATGGCATGATGGGTAGAGAACATTAGGTTTGATGTCAGGAAGACCTGAGTCTAAAGCCTTAGACACTTAGTATCTATATGACCCTGAGCAAGTTATTTAACCTCTGTTTGCCTCAGTTTCATCATCTGTAAAAATGAGGTTAAAATAGCACCTACCTCCAAGGGTTGTTATAAGGATCAAATGAGATAATAATTACAAAAATTTAGCCATGTCTGTCATATAAAGCATTTTAAATGGTAGCTATTTATTATTATTATGATTTACCCCTTTATTTGAATCTGCATTTTATGGGTAGAGTAATTGAGAAATAAGGCATGGAAACAAGTACATTCCTTGAGTCAGCAAAATTGAGAAGGCTTGGATCCCTATGCTGATCTCCACTGAGCAATTCAGCATTTTGATGACAGCTAACAATGAAGCTACAGTTGTAATTATCTGATTAAAATACTTCTAATCCCTTCCTCTACCCCCCCCATCTCCATGGAAAAAAAATGTCCAGGACAGCACAAACAAAACCAGAATTCTAATGTATATCGTTCAATGACTTTTGTTGGTTTGGGTGGGGAAGGGGTTGAATCACACTAGAATGGACTATCAAGAAAACTATCATATTGGGGTGAAAAGATTGTATTTTAACTGTTCTTTATGTTATTCAGAGTTCTAAAATCTTTTGTTAACTATTGATTTTTCACGATGGCATTGGAGACTATAAAATGTTCTACTAGTTCTATTTTATTCTCCATCAATTCATTCAAGTAGTCTTTGAAATTGCCCCTTCCTTTTGGCACAATACCATATCATTACATTTATATACCAACTTTGTTTCAGTCATTTCCACAATTGATGCGCACCCCATTTGCTGTGTTAAGTACAAATAATGATGAATATATATATATATATATGTTTAAAATCAGGTTTACCTTTTCATCACAGTGAAAGGAGAAGTTCCCAGTACCCATGAAATGGCAGCTCAAGCACAATAACTAACTACTTGAACTTTAACACTCATGATTGCTGCAAGAAAATTTCCATGAGAAAATAAAAGCATCAAAAAAGATACTCCAAATTAAATTTTTAAAAAATGATGAAGTAAAACTGTCCCCTCAAAGATACCACTGAAAATGCCTTCCAGAGGAGATTTTCTGAGTTCCCTCACCTAATTAAATTCATCTTCTAAATTATCATTAAAAATTATGAGGAAAATTTATGAGTAAAAATTATGAAGAAATACGACAATAGGAAATAAAGAAGAAATAAGCATAGAGTTCTTTAAAAACTGTATCACATTAACAACAATTTTATTTGGTTAATTCCTGGATTATTCTATTAGACATTTATACTTTAGAAAATTATATGCTAGGCAGATATACAATTTATGCTGTTTCTCATCATTTCTTTTTTTAAAAAAATCTGAAATTCAGAGGCTAGGTGGTGCAGTGGATAGAGCACTGGCCCTGGAGTCAGGAGTGCCTGAGTTCAAATCAGATCTCAGACATTTAATAACTACCTAGCTATGTAGCCTTGGGCAAACCACTTAACCCCATTTGCCTTGCCAAAAAAAAAAACCTAAAATATCTGAAATTCTAGGGAAAAAAACTGATATCTTATTGTCTGATCTTGCTATCTCTTTTACTTTATGTTCTTCCTTAAGGATATGATCTCTCTCTCATCACATTCAATTTGGATCAATGTATACCATGGAAACAATGTAAATACTGGCAAATTGCCTTCTGTGGGGGGTGGAGGGGAAGGAAGTAAGATTAGGGGGAAAACTGTAAAACTCAAAATAAAATCTTTATAAAAAATATATGAAATTCATTCATTTAATATTTAAAGCACCTCAAATATATGTAGTACTAAGGGAGATACAAAGTCTAGATAATTCCTTGAGCTTGCAGGGTGTAGATTCAACTATACCACTCCTTCCTCTATTCAGTAAACTCCATGAGCTCCCAATTGCCTTCTGAATCAAATATAAAAACTTCTGATTTCCAAAACTTTTCATAACTTAGCCCTTTCTTACCTTTCCAGTCTCTTTACCCTTTACTTCCCCCGCTCCCCACATATTCTGTGATCCAATGTTATTGACTTTCTTGCTTTTCCTCCTGACTCAAGGCATTTTCACTGGCTATCCCCCATGGCTAGAAGGCTCTCACTCCTCCACCTCTGCTTCCTGGTTTCCCTGGTTTTTTTCAAATGTCTTTTAAAATCTTGCCTTCTACATGAGATCTATCTCAGTCCCAGGAGGGTAGGGTGTGTTCAAGGAAAATTAGTACCTCTGGTATGAGCCCTTTTCAGAGGTGCTTTCTACCTTTGATGTCCACCTGAGCCACCCAACTCTCACCTGTGGTTCCAAGAAGTTGTAGCATGTACAGCAGCCACAAGCCAGTAAATTGTTTCGAAAGGAAGGTTAAATCAAGTCTAGATTAACCAAGGAAGTCTCAGACTCATTGGTGATTTGTGGGAGTGTCTACCCCAAGCATATGAAGTCTTCCACTGATGCAATTGTCAGATAAGAACACTTCATTCCAATGTCCATGAAGTGAGCTGAAGCAGATGCTATGGAGCACTTAGAGTTTGGTCAGACATCAAAGATGCCAAGGTCATCCACTATATCTAAAGCCATCACCAGTTGGCACTGGTTCATGAAAACTTTGAAAGAGAGAGTGAGGCCAATTACTTTGTGCAACTCCACCTCACTTAAATCTAATTTATACAGGAATCAAAAAAACATCACCCATTCCAGTTTACTATTTCCTCAAAGTCCTGTGGCTATTGGCAAGTGACAAAGTAGCAGGTATGGATACATTGGTAGCTGTAGTCACAACCCTGCACACAGGAAGCCCAGGTTAGAGGGTCATTTCCCCACTGAAAGGAACAGTGGGAAGTGATACTGCTCATGTTCTGGTATGAGGAAGGAGCTAGAAAAAGCTGCCCTAAAATTTGTCTGCTCATCCAACACAGGACTGATTACAGAGGCAGGTCAGGATCCCAAAATCCTGTGATCAAGACACACACACACACACACACACACACACAACCTACAAAAACTTCTTCAAAGAAGATTCCACTCCCCATTGATGCATGGAATATGTGCACACTCATAGCATAAGATCCAATAGTCCTGAAAGATGAACAGCTCTGTTGCAAGAGAACTCAGCAGATATCATATCCAAATAACAGCCCTGAGTGAAACAAGGCTGGCAGATAAAGAGCAGCTTACTGAAGTCAGAACTGGATACAGTGGCCTCAGTGAAAGGGAGCACCGTGAACCTGGGGTAGGTTTTGCAATCAAAACTAATCTAGTCAATAAGTTTGAATGCCTACCAAAAGAAGTAAATGACAGGTTCATGACAATGAGATTGTCACTTGTAGGAGAATGCCCTGCCACCATCCTCAGTGCCTATGCTCCCACCAGGACAAACCCTGATAAAGACATAGAAAATTTTTATAAAGATCTGGAGTCCCTTATGATCAATATACCAAAAGAAAAGGGCAAGCTTATAATTCTGGGTGATTTTAATGCTAGAGTAGGCTCATATTACCAGACATGGTAGAGAGTCCTGGGGAGGAATGGAGTTGGAAACAGCAACAGTAACCATCACCTATTCCTGAAGTCTTGTGCATCTCATGACCTTCTCAACACAAACTCTGTCTTCCATTTACCTAAATGCAATAAAACTTCCAGGATACACCCTTGTAGTAAACATCAACATCTATTAGACTATGTGATTATAGAGAAGAGACAAGATGTGAAAATAACAAAGGCAATGTGAGGTGAAGAGTGCTGAACTATCACAGAACCATCCTCTCTAAGCTAAATATTTATATTCAACCAAAGTGATGATCCCAAGACAAAATGGCTATCAGAAGATTAATGTCAAGATATTAAAGTCTCTCTCTGAGAGGGAACAGTTTTTTGCTAACTTAGAAGGAAAACTGAGTCAACACACAGTTTATAGCAGTGGAGCAGAAAAAGAGTGGGCAGATTTCAGAAATCTAGTGTACAGCAGCACTGCATTTATTCTTCTGGGTCAGAGCATTCACAAACATCAAGACATATTATAAAAATGATGAGGAAATACAGAAAATGCTAAATAAAAAATGAGAACATCACAAGGTTTACCAATAGGATAGTTCATCCCTTTCTAAGAAGGTAGCATTTAATTCCATCAAAAGTAAAGTAGAAGTGAAGCTTAGAGAGATGCAGGACTGACTCAGTAAGAAGGCAGATAAAATTCAGTTTTATGCAGGGAGTAACAATTCAAAGTGCTTTTATGATGCCCTGAAAGCTATTTATGGGCTAAAAACCTAAGGTGCATCTCAACTTCTCAGTGCTGATCAATCCACATCATAGGGATATGATCCTAAAGAGATGGGCTGAACACTTCCACAGTGTTCTTAACAAACCATCATTAATCAATACAGCAGCTATTGACCATTTACCTCAAGCTGAAGTAAATCAGTCCCTAGCTGAAGTTCCAACTGAAGAGATTTTGAATGCCATTAGACTCCTTTCAAATGGCAAAGCATCTGGTGCTGATTCTATTCCAACTGAGATCTATAGATATAAGGTGGGGTGTGGAGGGAGGTTCCATTGCTCATCCAAAAGTTGACTAAAATTTTCCAGGTTATATGGCATGAAGAGCTTTTCCCTCAAGAATTCAAGGATGCTTACATTGACCATATCTATAGAGGTAAAGGGAATAATTTGTCCTATGACAATCAGAGAGGTGGTTTCTCTTTTCTTGTAATTGCTGGAAAGATTCTTGCCAGAGTCCTTCTCAATAGACTGATCTTTCACCTGGAAGATTGTCACCTTTCTGAGAGCCAGTGTGGCTTCAGAAAGGGTTGAAGAACAGGAGATATAGAATTTGCTGCCCAACAACTCCAGGAAAAATGCCAGGAGCAGAACAGAGGTCTGTATATATTTGTAGATGTCACCCTTTGATACTATCACTTAGGTGGGTTTATGGAAAATTATGTCAAAATTTGTTGCCCAGAGTTCATTAGTATTGTACATCAATTTATGATGGGATGCTTGCCCAGGTTCTGGAAAGTGGACAGCTCTCAATTTTTCCCAATCACCAGTAGAGTGATACAAGAATGTGTCCATGCTCCCATACTTTTTAGCATGATGTTTTCAGCCATGTTATCAAACTCCTTCACTAAGGATGAATATGGCCTCAAGGTCAGCTACCATAGCACTGTAGGTAAATTCTTCAATTTGAAAAGGCTATAAACCAAGACCAAAGTGAAGGGAGTGTTGATCGTCTGTTTGCGGATGATTGTGCTCTCAATGCAGCCTCTGAAACTGTGATGCAACAAACTATGGATCGATTCTCTGCTGTTTGTGCTCATTTTGGCCTAACATTAATACCAAGAAAACATTGTGCTCCATCATTCATATGTGGAACCATTGATTACAGCAAATGAAGAAGTTGTGAGTACCATGATAAGTTCATTTACTTTGGTAGTGTCCTTTCCAGGAAGATATACACTGGTTGAGATTGACATAAGCATTGCCAGAGCTAGTTCAGTATTTGGGAGACTCTGAAAGAAAGTGTGGGAGATGGGGCAGCTAGGTGGTGTAGTGGATAAAGCACTGGCCTGGACTTAGGAAGAACTGACCTCAAATCTGACCTCAGAGACTTAATAATCTCCTAGTTCTGTGACCTTGGGTAAGCCACTTAACATCACTGCCTTGCCAAAAAAATGTGGGAGAGAAGAGGTATTAGACTAACCACCAAACTGAAAGTTTGTGTTCTTTGCTGTATGTATATGAAACCTGGACAGTTTACCAGCTCCATGACAGGAAACTGAATTTCTTCCATTTAAATTGTCTTAGGAAGATTCTGAAGATCACCTGCCAGGAGAAGATACCAGACTCTGAGGTCCTTTCTTGAGCTAAACTGCCAAACATTCAACCATTAATACAGACAATGCAACTATGATGCACCAGGCATGTTGTTAAAATGCCAAAAGTACTTGCCAAAAAAGAGAACTTTTGGAGAACTCACACAGGGCAAGTGCTCATGAGGGAGTCAGAAGTGATATCAGGATACCCTGAAGATCTCTCTGAAGAACTTTGAATTGATTATACATCATGGGAGGCACTGGCACAGGACTGCCCAGCATGTTGTGGCTTCATTGGAGAAGGTGCTGTGCTCTATGAGGAAGGCAGAATTGAAGCTACTCAAAGGAAAGATGAGATACATAAGTTTAGAGTAAACACTCCAGGTATTCACATGGACTATTGGTGCCCAATCAAGCTCATATTGGTCTGATCAGTTATAGCCAGACACACTTTCATTTGTCTCCAACACAGTGATGTCATTTTGGTCTTCTTTGATAATGAAGGACAAGAATTAATTTCATTCCTACCCTTTTCCTATGGTTAATGACATTTCTCTAAGATTGTCTTCCTTCTAAATACATAGTTCTTTAAATGTTTTCTTTTTCATGAGATGGTAAATCCCTGAGGATGGGGATAGTGTTTGTCTTTCTTTGTATCTGCAGGATTTAGCACAGTGCTTAGAACACAGTAGGCACTTGTTAAATACTTTTTTTATCTCATTGACAAAAATTATTACATGATGAGCATGTGGAGATGTGGAGGCTTTGGGGAAAATTTTTGATGTCTTCAATATTACTGAGTTCATGAGGAATCTCTCTTCACTGAGGAAGAGGAACAGCATCTATCTTTATAATTTATGGTCTGAGAAAGTTACCTGAAGCACAAAGAAATTGATTGTTTTACACATAAATTGAATGATTTACTCAAGGCCACATAGTTAATCCTTGTGAAAGACAAATTTGATTCCAAAGATTATTCTTAATCTATAACCATACTTCCAAAATATTTGAAAGTTGTAAACTGGAGCTGAACAAGATTAGAAATGAAAAGTCATTTGTCCTTTCAGCAAAGGTCATGAGACAGAAAATCACAGTGTTTTTGATGATGATGATGATGATGATGATGATGATGATGATGATGATGATGATAATGTTTGTCTTTTGTTCTAGAAGAAGACCATGATGGGGAGATGATCCTATGACATGTATGTGTGAATTGGATTTCAGATGTGCTAAGTCAGCCTCACTTTCTCCTCTGAAGTCATCTGAGTCCAGGAGTCAAATGTGGATTAGAACAACTGGAGATGACCCTGGATAGGAATCAATTAGGGTTGTGATTTACCCAAGGTCACATAACTAGTGTCAAGTGTCTGAGACCAAATTTGAACTTAAGTCCTCCTTGACTCCAAGACTGCTGCTCTATTCACTGCACCACTTAGCTGCTCTACAATGTTTGTGTTTAGGGAGATGAATAGCTACTCAGTTTGGACTGAATGAACTGAATAAATGTGTGTATGGGAAAAAGTAATGAGTTAAAGTAGAAAGGTAAAGTGCCACCAGATTGAAATACAAACACCTACCATGTCACAGTAGTAAATCATATTTGACATATTTTTATTCTTAGAATCTTTTCTA
Organism: Macrotis lagotis; assembly: GCF_037893015.1. Lineage (NCBI taxonomy): Eukaryota > Metazoa > Chordata > Mammalia > Peramelemorphia > Peramelidae > Macrotis > Macrotis lagotis. Next base: position 127,735,353 of record NC_133664.1, read on the forward strand.
GGATTGTAACCTACAGTAACCTCCCTGTCTGAGGGAAGATAAAGGGATACATGCTTTCTTCTGAAGATATTGCCATAGCCTTAAACATTTTCAGAAATTATCTTTGGGAATTTCCTTCAGAGAAAGGTTTGAACAACACAAGACAAACATTCTCATGATCTGATAAGTTACACATCATTTTTGATTGAAAATGCATTGGCATTTTAATCATTGGCCTTTTTCATGAGCTTTGGATCTGAACAACTTTTGCTATATGGAAATATCAAATTCCTTTTAAAGGATCAAAATTTGCCACACTGAATGGAGTAGGTATCAATAAAACCTTCTAGTTTCATTTCTGTGACACTGTTTTCTTTTTTTAATCTTATTTTTAGTTACATTTTTAAGTTTTAAACTATCTCCTTCCTTCCTTCTCCACACTGTAGTAAAAGAAGGCTATCATGTGACACATATACTCTTACTGTATATAGCATTCTCTTGGTTCTGCTCATTTCTTTCCTCTACATTATTTCATGCAAGTCTTTCTGTGGTTTTTCTAAAAATCAATCAGCTCATTTCCAGCATAGTAGTATTCCATCATGATCATATACCACAATTTGATTGTATATCACAATCATATACCACAACCATTCCCCGAATGATGAGTATCCCTTCTATTTCCAGTTCTTTTCCATCATAAAGAGAGCTGCTATAAATATTTTAGAACAGTTAGCTTCTTTTCCTTTTGCCCTGATCTTTTTGGGAAACTAACCCAATAGTGGTATTGCATACACAATTTATAACTCTTTGTGCATAATTTCAGACTGCTCTCCAAAATAGTTGGATCAGTTCATAGTTCCACCAAGTGTATAGTTCCATTGTGACACTGTTTTCTCATTGTTCTACTTCTAAGTATCTAACCATTTTACCACATCTCTTCCACCTTTGTTTGTTTGTTTTTTTAGGTTTTTGCAAGGTAAATGGGGTTAAAGTGGCTTGCCCAAGGCCACTCAGCTAGGTCATTGTTAAGTGTCTGAGTTCAGATTTGAACTCAGGTACTCCTGACTCCAGGGCCTGTGCTCTGTCAACTGTGTCACCTAGCCTCCCTTACCTTTTTTAAAAAATCTATTTTTATAAGCATTTATTCCCACTTAGTCTCAATAGAACAATCAAAAGCAAAAAACCCACAAAACAATCATAAAAACTAACCCTGAAAAGAAGTACAAAATGACTATCTCTAATTCTGAATTTGAAGGTCCATCACCTCTTTGGCAGGACGTTCCATCTTTTAAGTGTGTATGATCCCATTCCATCCTGAATCTTCCTTCTTTTTCTAAATTCTTCTCTTCAATGATTTCATTTACCCTCAAACTTCAATTATAGATTTAGCATATTAGAGTAGTTTTGCATACTGTAATTTTTTTTACTTGTTAAACTTGTATATAAGTGAACAAGATTTCTTCTGCTAATGTGTCCATTTTAAATGGGATAACTTCCTTTAAGGTATATTAGTTGGTTTACTTGATAAAATATCAGTCATTAAATTTTAATTTTGAGGAAAACAACTACTTACAATTTAACTATTCATCTTAAACAAAACCTTGAGGTCCATTAGTGGCAGAAATGTGGATGAAAACAAGGGCTCCTGATTCCTGATAGAGTGTAAATTTCCATAACTACAAGATAATGAATTCCTGACCTACTTGGTTTGGCATTCTCGTTATAGGTCAGCAATAAGATGACTACTTCCAATTTGTCACTCTGGTTCAGCCAAAACTCAGAGTGCCACTAGTTAGCTCTTCTTTGACTTCTTTCAAATATCACCTTAAATCTTACCTTCTACTGGGAGTCTTTCCCCGCTCCCTCCCCTAACACCCTCCTTTAAAGCCTAAAGAAATATTAGCTATTACCAACATCATCCTCATCATCATTGCTATCATTATTATTATCCACTGATTGACAAAGTTGGAGTAATATCAGGGAAACTGAATTCTATCCTTTGGTGGTAGCTAAAGTAAAGTTCTTCATTACCAAGGCACTCAACTTGACAATTTTAACAAACTTCAAAGATTATTCTTAATTTTAAATTTTATAGGAAGATATTAACTAGAATGACAATAGCATTTTTAAAACTCATATAAATGGAATTTTAAAAAAACTTAATGTGGTCATCATTCTTTACCCGGTTGTCCCAAAGTGAAGAGGAGAAATGAATGATTCTTTGTCTAGCAAAGATATATGGCACCAAGATGTACTACAGATTTTCCTTTCCAGTTAACCATGAAACTCTTTCCTTTCAACAGTACTGCATGAGTTCCCAAAGATGTCATCTGAATTAGTAATTAGGACTCTCTGAGTAAGATTTGCTATAATTGCAAACTTCAAAAGCAAACTGAGTGTGAATTTTTTGTTGCTTTTTAAAAATAATTCTTTACTCTGTTGTAATACTTTCACAAAAAAAAGATTTTTTTTTGCATCAAGAAACATGCTGAAGTTGATATTAAGTGCACTTTTTTCAATAGTTTCATTCCACTGACTTGGGTTTTGCATAAGGAATCATTAGTATTCAAAAAGTAATGGAATACTCAGAGCAGAGATGTAAAAGTAGGTCAATATATAAAGACATCTTCTCAATGACACTTTTATTACTTAAAGTAGTAGTGCATTCCAGACAACTTGTGTTTGGAATTTCAATATGCAATTTATCAAATAAAGATACAGGATTCATAAGTGAGTTCCTCAGTGACAAGATGCAGTAAAGGTTTCACAAAAGAGACTATTAACAGAGACTGAAGCATATTTTAATTATGGACCATTGTATTATTCACCAAATGTTAAAAGTTAGTGAATTCCCTTAGCTGCTAAAACCTTTTCAATATTGCTGGTTCTTTCCTTCCAGGCATTTTTCAGGACACTCAGTTGACTGATTCCATGTAATCCTGAAAATTATGAAAGAGCAATTTAAGTTCTTAGGGAAGACGACTGAGAATATGAGAGTGAAAAATTTATCAAAAGTGTGAAGAATTTATTATGTGCCTAACAGGAAAGACAACCTTCTTTATGATACAACCAGAAAGGAGATCTAGTGAACTGACCTCCTTTCTGTTCCTCAATATCTAGAAAATACAATTTTAAAAATCAAAATCCGTGTCACTATTAACAAATACAAAGCATTTTTGTTAGCAGTGGTTTTCTTTACCAAGTTGCCTAAATAATATTAAAAGATGTAGAATTTGTTTATACATGAAAACCCATTGAATCCTTATTATAATCTCCATGCTATCATTATTAACTATCATGATTCTGCCTACCTAATAGTTATTGTGATGCAAGGACAGGACTTAGAGTTGTCATTTCATTGGAATAAGAAATTTCTGAATGTGGAAACTCCTTCTATAAGGAGTCGTACAACTTTTCTGCAATTTTTAGAACTAAGGAGTCAACTAGAATACTGAGAAATTGATTTGTCAACAATCACTCAACTGGAATGTCAGAGGTGAGCCTTGAACCTAGGTCTTCATGTGTCTTAGACTAACTCTGTCACACCATTTGTGAAGAAATACTTTGAAAATCAGAAAGGCCTTCATAATCATAAGGTGATTTGTTGTTATTATCATCATCAGTCATTATTCTCATTTGAATTTTATATTCAATACTTGCTATTGTTATTGGAGGGACAAGTGCAATGTTATCAGTTTTCTAAAGGGAAGTCTCATGGAAGAGAAAGCATGATTACTGTCTATGACACTACAGGATAGAACTAAAAATAATGGGTAGACAATAGGGAGGCAGAGTTGAATAGTAGGATTTATATGGCATTTTGAAATTTGCAGCACACTTTATAATTTGATCCTCTGGCAGATAGATGTTATTAGTTATTATCATATCTACATTTTATAAGTGGAGAAATTGAGTCTCAGAGTGGTTAAGTGACTTACTCGGGGTTACATTGTTATCAGATATCAGGATCTGAACTTGTCTTCTTGATGTCAAGTCCAATACTAGCCATTGTGATATCTAGATGCCTGTCTTGCCTAAAAACCTCCCAGATTGGGATGATCAAGCCTCCCCCAAACAAGGGTTCAGCATGATTCCAAAGTAAGAGACTGGGGAACTCCAGATTAATTATAATAAGAATTTGAATAATGAAAGTGGGATGCTCACATTGGAGCAGTCTAAGGCAGCAGCTAGATGGAATTTTATTTCCTTCAAAGACCCCCCCCAAAACCTCTATAGTGATTACAGAAATTAGACAAAGGAACAAAGGGAGGAGGGATTACAGAGTATGTTAATATGGATTGGCTGATAAGGTTTTACCTGCTCAGCACTGTCCTAGGGTTCCAGACATCTGGGTGCCATCAGTGCTATTTTGGCTCAAGTCCCAGATTTACAAGGTTGTAAATGATTGGACATATTCAATCATGCCCTAGTTGTGCCCTAGTAAGTATTCTTCCTTTGGACTTGCATTAATCTTGAAATTTAAAAAAAACATAACCTTTATTGATAAGGACACTATATTATTATTATGGCTTTTACTGATAGAGACTTTTGCTAGGAAATACATATTATTCTTGGTTTAAGGGTTGACATTATAGTTTTTATCATTAGGAATTCCACAATGGCTTGAATTTTGAATCAGCAAAAGGAATACTTAAGTAACAACTAAACCTGTTTAGAAGTGAAGTGAGCACTGACCCTAGAGTCAGGAGGATCTGAGTTCTCATTTGAGATCAGATCCTTACTAGCTGTCTGACCCTGGTCAAATCACTTAACTATGATTGCCTCACCCCCCCAAAAAATTGAAGTGGGATGCGACAGATTACCAACTGTATTCAAATTAGAAAATTCTTTGAAGGGATGTCCTAATGAGACTTCCCTCTTGAGGCAAGGAGATGGACTAGACTATATCTAAGATCCCTTCCTGCTTGAAAATTCTGTGACAATTCCTTGGTGGTTATGCTCATGCTGTAAGTGAAACCACATCTTATAAGAATTAGTTATCTGTAGGTAGATGAGATAGCCACCTATTTTTGTGATTTCAGGTTCATAGTGGTGTCCTTTTCTTTAAAAAGTCACATGGCCTTCCCATCTGAATATTTTATCTAAAAATCTCTTTAATATGAATGAAAAAAACCTTATTTTCAACAATAAAGAGAAGTCTTAAAATTAAGTGCTTCGGGGCAACATGAATCTAGATATATATTAATGTATAAATGATTGCTCCTACAGTAGGTTTTGAGAAAAAGGAAAGGATAAACACCTTGGAAATTCATGAAAGAGGTGTGGGTGGAAGAAAAGATAGAGGAAAAGGAAGATTTATAAGTGCTAAAGATCCAAATCATAATTTTGTTTAGTATCAACCCCCATATTACAAACTATTCCATTTATTTTCAGTAATGAATTCCCTTGAATCAGTCTAATACATGAAATTCTCCTCTCTGGTAATTCATATTATTCCAAGGTTCTAATGCACAATCAGATTCATTTCTCTCTCTGAATATCTGTGTCTATGACACTATTATAATTTTTCAACCCTACTAAAAATTATTAATGCACATCTCCATTTGTATGCCTCAATTCCGCCATCTCCCCTTTACATTACAACCAAAGTTAACGGATTTCAGCATAACGACAGATGACAGGCTTCCCATTAAATTTAGAACTGTCATCCCCTTTGCTAAGTGTGGCAGTCTGCCAAAATTGAACTGAACAGGAGTAAAAGGAATTGTGCTTATTCAAAATGTTTCTCAGACAAGGCAACCTACCTGCCTAATAGACCAATCAAGCCACAGAGTTCACAGACAGGTTGATTCTAATTTTGCTTTCTTAGGAAGTGATCCCAATGCAAACCAAGCTGTAGAGTGAATGTAAATACCATGAGGAAAGATAATGCTGTAAATGAAAAAGCATTTTTTAAAATTTCAATATGTTCCTATGAACAATGAGAACATCCACAAAAAATAGAAATCTGTATTTACTTTCATTGAGATAGTCAAGTAATTCCCAAACTACATATATAAACTACAAATAAAAACCTTTTCCACTTTATTTTCAGACATTTAAGAAGTATGTTTATGAAAAAGAAAGCATAATTGGAAAGCATTTCTATCTAATGGAAAATAAATTTGGATGTCAATAGAAGGCATCATTGGCAGAAAGTGAAAGGAATTTTGACTCTGAATGCAGAGAACCTAGGTTCAAATCCAATCTGTGACACCTCCTACCACTATGACTGTAGGAAAATCAGTCTGTCAATAACAATTTATTAAGGACCTATTACATGCCAGGTCCTGTACTAAGCTCTGGGAATACCAAAAGAGTCAGAGATAGTCCCTGCCCTCAAGCTGCTTACAAGCTAATTGGAAAAACAATATACAAACAAATATATATACAGCAAACTATATGTAGAATAAATAGTAAATTATTAACAGAAGGAAAACACTAGAATTAAGAAGGGTTAGAAAAGGCTTCCTGTAGACAATGGAGTTTTAGTTAAGACTTAAAGAAATCCAAGGAAGCCAATAGAAAGAGATGAGTTAGGGAAAGTTTTCCAGGTATGGAGGACAAGCAGAGAAAATGCCTGGAGTCTAGAAATGAAGTGTCTTGTTTGTACAACATCTAGGAAGCCAGTGTCACTGGACTGAAGAGTAGACCGAAGGGAGTAAGATGTAAGAAGACTGGAAAGGTAGGAAAGGGCTAGGTTATGAAAGGTTTTGAATGCCAAATAGAATAGAGATTTTTGTATTAATACTTGAAGTAGGCAGATCCAAGAGCAGTCTATGACAATATTCCAGTCATGAAATGATGAGCAACTTGTACCATGGCATCATCACCTCTGAAACTTCCTATCTTGAGCAAGGTAATACTTAAATAAGTTGCTCACTGAACTCACTGAGTTCAACTTTAAAACGAGACTGGACTAGATAACCTCCCTTCTAAAGTGATATTCCTTTGAATTATAAAAATGTGAATGGTAGTAAACTTCTAAACTGCACTCCTTAAATAAAGTTAGTTTGGTGGCAATATTGTTTGTATAAAAAGAACTTTAGATTTATAATCTCATTTGATCTTCACAACGTCTTCCAGAGGCAGCCAGTAGAAAGGTTCTTGGGTGTCATTTGACAGGAGTCAAAATAGAACCAGGAAAAAATATGTCAGTTCTATAAGGTTGCATGACTAGGGGCAGCTGGTTGGCTCAGTGGATAGAGCATCGGCCCTGGAGTCAGGAGGACCTGAGTTCAAATCTAACCTCAGACATTTAATAATTGTCTTTGTGATTGGGCAAGTCACTTAACCCCATTACCTCAAATATTTTTTTTAAAAAAAGGTTGCATGGCTAGTATTCCCCAATGTTTTCTCACCCACTTCTGACTCCAAGATCATTTTCTACTTTCTATATCACTTCTCCCTATATCACAGTTATTCTACTCTAGAAATTAGATGATATTTAAGGTCATTCTAGCTCAATTAAATTAGTGATTTATAAAATGTCTACTACATGTGAACCCTTGACTAAGTATTAGGATACAAAAAGAAAAATTAAAAATTCTTTATTTTTCCAAATTATGAAAATTATATTCTGCTGGTAGAATTGCAAGTAGGGATATGAAATGAATATGATATGAATATAGGAACATGAGGTAATATGGCAAACCTTTTAGGTAGGGAGATCAGGGGAGACTTCAAGGGGAGAAAATGGCATCTGATCTAAGACTTAAAAGTATATAAAGTTCTAAAAGATGAGAATGGAAGGGGGCAATCCTATGGGAAATGGAAGATGGCACATCAAATTTAAGGAGCAACTATATTCCAGTTTGTTTGAAGAAAAAATGAACTCAGACAGACACATTAGGAGGCCAATTTAAATAGGCCTTAAAAAGCAGGAAAAATCAGTTTTGAAGCCGTTAAATAACCCAGGTTAGAGATGATGATGATGACTTGGACAAGGGTAGTATCGGGGTGAATGGGGAAAAGTGTATGAATTTAGGGCTGTTGTAGAAGCAGATTCTCAAACTCAACATATTCAAAATAAACTCACTCACCACTTCCAAAATTCCATGTTCCTTTTTGGTGGAACCACCATCATTCTGATCACCAGGGTATGGTCTTCTATGGGTGAACCCTAAGTTGTAATTGAGAAACTTAATACTTTTTGACAACTGTTAGAATGTAAGCTCTTCAGGGGCAGGGATTAAATGTTTTACTTTTGATTTGGGGTTTTTGTTTTTGTTTTTCTCTAGCACTTAGCAAAGAACCCAAAATGGGCATTTAATAAATATTTATTAATTGACTGATGACTACTGCTTATCAAAGAAGGAAATGAGGGGGGGGCGGCTAGGTGGCATAATGGATAAAGCACAGGCCTTGGAGTCAGGAGTACCTGGGTTCAAATCCAGTCTCAGACACTTAATAATTACCTAGCTGTGTGGCCTTGCATTTGCCTTGCAAAAATCTAAAAAAAAAGAAGAAGAAGAAGGAAATGGGATGTTAAAGGAGAAACTCTATAGTCTGGAATCTGGGGAATTGGAGAAAAATTATCATGGGAAATTAAAAGAAGGGGAAAAATCAAGGAAGAAAATGATGGATTCATATTTGGATGCATTGAATATGGAACATTCCAGTAGAAATGTCTAGTAGAGATGGAAATGCAGGATTGAAATTTAAGGAAAAGATTTGAACTGGCCATATAGATCTGAGAGTCATTTGGATAAAGGTAATTGCAAAAATCATTAGCATGCCTGAAATCACCAAAGAGTAAGTAAAAACATATCAAAAGGACCAAAGAGAGGCTCTTGAGTTGATGCAGAGACTCTGAAGAACAGACAGGTCAGAGGAGAACAAGTAGATGCAAGTATCAGAGAAGCCAAGGAGCCCAATCTATCAACATGAATTTATTATGTTCCAGGAACTTTTTGAATCATTAGAAATATAAATATAAATCTGGGTTCTCATTCTCCAAGAACTCACAATTCATTAGGGGGATGTTGGGGGCGGGGGGAAGAGGCTTGGCGGTCGCTTAGAGGGGAAACATAATCACCTTATAAGGGAATGTTACAGAACTCGGCCCCTCATTGAGTAAGAGTTCATGGGAGGGAGGACAGAGGGGATAAAAGGGTCTGCTGAGAGGTTGGGAAGAAGTGGGAATGTGATCACAGAAGAATAAAGACTCATGACCCACCTCAGGCGCTCTGTCTGGTTCTTCCCCCATCAAAGAGTGGGGGCCGGAGGTACCCCGAAGACTCACCACGCGTTGGACTGGTGAGTAAGAGGACGGACTAGCATAAAGAAGCCGGCGTTGTAAATAAAAACCCGGCAAGTGGTGCCGAAACCCGGGACCTGATTTTGCTAGGGAACGTCTGAATCCGCTGGTCGGATTCTCCAGACAGCCTCGGTCGTTTCTGACCGGGAGGAAGGAGAGGGCGTTTACTCTCAGATATTGCCTGAGGGACATATCCCTATTGTGTTGACTATGCTTTCTTTCTCTCCCCTTTCTCCTTCTACTCTAATCACGCTCCTTGCCGTGCTGGCCTGTCTGATTGTGCCCTGCTTCCTCCTTCTCTTTTGCCGAACGGGAACTTTCCAGTTCTGCCACCTGTTAGGATTGCAGCCTCGGCTAGTAGACAGCATGGGGGGCCGGAATAGTATTCCCGCCTTTGAGCCGGAGGAAAAAGAGGCCGTTGCAGGGCAGCTTTATAAACTCTGCGCTAAGCATGGTCGTAAATTACCTATCAAGACGTGCCGTGCTTTTGTTGAGAATATCTGGAACATCTGCCCTTGGGTGCAACATAGTGGGATCCAACCAGATAAATGGAAGGTGGTAGGGCAGCAGATGGCCTCCTATAATGACACCTGCCCGGGAAAACTGACCCCCAAGGATTTTACAGTGTATAAGATAGTGGATGCAGCCCTGCATCCCCAGGTGACTTTGGCAGGAACAATCAGCACTCAGGTGGGTAGCTCGTTGGCGGGATCGGATTCAGAGGGCTCAGAGGAAGAGGGAAGGCCACCCCCTCCCCTGTATCCGTGGGAGGAACTTAGAAGAAACAATGGGGGAACAAGGGGCCCCCAGGGAGAAGATTCAGGGCCGGAAGTTTCCGAGCGCGGGAAGGGAGGGGTGCAAACAGCCCTCAGGGGTGGCAGGAAGAGGAGCGTGAGTAGGTGGGACCGGGAGGCTGCTGACGAGGAGGGAGAAGTCCGCGCTGATTGGACAGCTGCCGCGCCCCAGACTTGGCGGCCCAGCCAGGAAACAGAGGCAAAAAATCCCCCGTGTTCCTTGTCCGCCCTTCAGAGATCCCCTCAAGGGCTCCGCCCATCTGGCCTACTTGCCGGGAGTGCCTCCATAGCAATAGAGAAAGGGGAGGAGGTGGACTGGGATGACTGGGGCCTCTACCCGGTATTTACGGACCCCCTTACCGGAGCCCGAGACTACCGCCCTGTCCCTTTTAAGATGCTTAAGGAACTTAAGGAGGCCGTGACTAAATACGGCCCAAGCTCCCCTTATGTAAAAAGACTGATGCAAAACCTCTTTGCTACGCACCCTTGGACCCCTGCTGACTTTGACGAAATTGCAGCCGCGTGCCTAGATGCCTCCTTATATTTAGCTTTTAAGGCTCAGGCCCGCAGAGAGGCCTCTAAGCTGGCAAAATCCCGGGGTTATACTCCCCTGGATTTAGCCATTGACCTCCTGTGTGGAACTGGAGCCTATACTGACCCTGCTGTTCAGGCCCAGTATGGCCAGTTTGAGCTAGAGACTGTTAAAGAAACACGTGTTGCAGCTTGGGATAAGATTGGAGCCATGAAAGGGGGGAGAGCCACACAGAAGTTGGTTGGGCTGAAGCAGAGAGCAGATCAGACACCCCTCTCATTTGTGAACGAGGTTAAAGAGACAGTGACTCGTATAATGGGAGACACCCCGGGATCTGATCTACTTATGAGACAATTGATTAAAGAGGGTCTTCGCCCCAAAGGGATCGCAGCCATTAGCAGCCTTCCCCCCGACGCTTCATTAGAAGGAATTGTTGACAAATTGCTGGACATGCCCAGCGAGGATTCAATTCAAGCCTTAGTGACTGCCATGGAGAACCGGGAGGATAGCCTCCTGACCGCCCTTCACGGTATGCAGGTGAGACCCACCTGTTTTGGGTGTGGAAAGCCAGGGCACCTCAAAGCACAGTGCAGGCAGCGGCCCCCCTCCACTTCAGTTCCGACCTGTTATTCCTGTGGAAAGCCAGGTCACATAGCCAGGTTCTGCCGATCCAAAGGGAAGTCGGGAAAAGGGAAAGGGAGGGGCCCGGCCGCGGGCCCCCCCCCCGTGCTCGAAGACAGCGGCCCCATTACTGTGACTATCCCCGTGAGGGTTGACTATAGAGAAGGGACACAGCAGAGAGAGATCGGGCCTTGGGAAACCTCGATGATTCCCATTGAGCTAAATATTTTCCCAGCGCTCATCACAGGGGCTGAGAGATGTGTGGACTTAGTCACCCATACCCAGGTCATTTTTGGTCCCGGAAGTCCCACATCCGTAAGGGTCACAAACCCCCACCCCTTTCCCACCTTGGTAAAACAGGGCCAAGAGGTAGGAAAGGCGCTGCCCTTGCGGACCCCTCCCGCTCATGTGAACTGGGTCCACCCGGTCAGCTCTGGGCGACCACTGTTAACCGTCACGGTGGAAAATCAGAAGCTCGAAGGGATAATTGACACTGGAGCCGATTGCTCTGTCATAAATAGGGGACAGTGGAGGCGCGAGTGGCCACTCCTACAGAGCCCTCAAGCAGTGACGGGGGTGGGGGGCAATAGATCTGCCATGAAAGCAGCACACGCCTTACGGTGGTCAGCTTTGGAAGAATCTGGACTCTTCACCCCACTGTGCCTACCCGACCTCCCTTATGCATTATGGGGTAGAGATATCTTGAGCCAGCTTAACCTGACACTTGCCACCCCTGATAGCCTGCGGGGAAATTAATTGGGGCCACTCTAGAGATGAGCTTTTCCCCCAGAATAACATGGATTAATAAGAAACCTATTTGGGTTGAGCAGTGGCCCCTGACAAAAGAAAAGCTCATCGCCCTCACAGACATAGTAATGACCCTCCTGCACGAGAACAAAGTGGAACCGTCCCTTAGCCCGTATAACTCCCCCGTCTTTGTCATAAAAAAGAAAGGGGGGAGTTGGAGAATGTTGATTGATCTTCGGGCAGTAAATGCCAACATGATACCCATGGGGACCCTCCAACCTGGTCTCCCTATGCCCACTGCAGTCCCGCAAGGGTGGACTATTATAGTGATTGATGTTAAAGACTGCTTCTATAGCATTCCCCTCCACCCGGAGGACAAAGAAAAATTTGCCTTTTCCCTCCCCGCGATCAATTTCCAAGCCCCCAGTAAACGTTATCAGTTCACCGTCCTACCTCAGGGAATGGCCAATAGCCCCACCCTGTGCCAGCTTTACATGGATACTCTGCTACATCCTATCTTTTTAAACAGAAAGGGGGAGTTGGCAGGTCACTGACCCATTCAGACCTGTCTCAGGTACTATTTACCATGAATTTCCTACAAGTCAGGGATGACGGCACTACAGCCGCCCAGAGATTTTTCTCCCCAAAAGGACATGCTAAGAAAGAACCAACGCTCCTGCCCTCTCCCACCAAGGCCCTACCAGGCTCTAAAGTCATGTGGAGAGATGAAGAGGGAGGTTGGCATGGCCCTGTAACGGTAAAGAACAGAAGACAGGGCCACCTGTCATTTCATCCCGAGGATAAGATAGAAGAGCCAGAAAGATGGCTCCCTGTTTACAAGATAAGAGACCTTGATTAATGCCCAACCCTACGGGGTGAGAGGAATTTCTTTCTTTTTCAGGCCTTCTGATCATCGTAGGGATCCTTGGAGGTGCTCCATCTGAAGGAAATCTGACATGGGGAATACTCCGAGTTATTCCCTCTCCCCTTCCGGTAGCACGGAACTCCCCGATCTGCCCTCGCCTGCTAGTGACCAATACATCGATGGGGCTCCCTTCTGCCTCGGTGGGGCCCCTCATGTGTGGCCACAGGGGAAAACATCGAGGATCCCATACCATGGAGGGATTGCCAGATGGCGGGAGGATACCCCCTTGAGGGTGAACAAGGACGCTGATTCTGGGAATCACCCTACTTGTTGTCTGTTTCTGCCGCCTAGCTAGGCGACAGAGGGGCTATATGCTTCTTACTCAGAAAGCCTTCATGGCCATGGAGACGGGGGAGGATCCCCAAGTCTGGCTAGCCGCCATGCATGACATGTGACACCTAGGGGTAAGACGAGGTAAACCCCAAGACGGGCAACTTCTCCTGACCCAGCCACCTAAGACGGGCAAGGTCCTGGGTTGAAGGAGATGACCTAAGACAGGGTTCCTCGCCCCCGGCGGATCCCCAAGTCTGGCTAGCCGCCATGCATGACATGTGACACCTAGGGGTAAGACGAGGTAAACCCCAAGACGGGCAACTTCTCCTCACCCAGCCACCTAAGACAGGCCCTGAGGGTGTCGGGCGCCTAGGACGGGCAAGGTCCTGGGTTGAAGGAGATGACCTAAGACAGGGTTCCTCGCCCCCGGCTATCAGAGGCCAGTAGAAATGACACCGCTTAAGGCTAACCTCAGCACCGCTTAAGGTCACACCAAGTGATAACCTTGTAAAACAGAAAGGGGGAGATGTTGGGGGCGGGGGGAAGAGGCTTGGCGGTCGCTTAGAGGGGAAACATAATCACCTTATAAGGGAATGTTACAGAACTCGGCCCCTCATTGAGTAAGAGTTCATGGGAGGGAGGACAGAGGGGATAAAAGGGTCTGCTGAGAGGTTGGGAAGAAGTGGGAATGTGATCACAGAAGAATAAAGACTCATGACCCACCTCAGGCGCTCTGTCTGGTTCTTCCCCCATCAAAGAGTGGGGGCCGGAGGTACCCCGAAGACTCACCACGCGTTGGACTGGTGAGTAAGAGGACGGACCAGCATAAAGAAGCCGGCGTTGTAAATAAAAACCCGGCAGGGGAGATTCAGCATATTAATAGATAAGCAAGATATAGACCAAATAAACTGAGGTTCCCAGCTGTGACAGCCTTTTGAAGGAAGTGAGACCTGGACTACATCTTGAAAGGATACAGGCGTTCCATGTGAAGGAAGTTAACTTGGAGGGCATTTCATGGACAGAATAAAGGTTAGTTAAGATGAAAAGTAGGAGATGGAATTTCTTGTACAGGAAACAGCAAGAAGGAAAATATGAGGAAGGTATAATACTTAATAAATCTGGAAAGATAGGGTGAAGAAAGACCTTGAAGGCTTTAAATGTCAAATGGAAGAGTCTCTATTTTATCCCAAGGGAAAATGGGGAATCATTGAAGCTTACAGAGCAAGAGAGTAACATGGTTAGACTTTGTCCCCTAGTAAGTTGCATCTAGAAGCATTATAGAGAGGATAAATTAGAGTGGAGAGATGGTTGTAGGGAGGCAAACTGAGAAACTTGTAGAAAAGTCTAGCCACTGACATTTCTAGAGGTACATTATTATTTTGTACAGTCACATGGTGACCTGGAAAACATGATTTCCTGAAAAAGTGTCGGGGGGATTAGAAGGAAGCACATTAGGATCCCTTCCCCACCCCCACCCCATCTCTCCTTTCAGCTTCTCTCAGTTATTGTTCTACTCTTCTCTCAGTTCAGTGTCTACTTCTGTTTTCAGTTACCACGTTTACATGTGCCAGTGCACAATAGCAAGACTTAATTGATTCATACACAAAGGCTTTAATTCAATCAATTATCATTAAAGTAATATACTCCATCAAGGACACATCATTTCTAGAACAAAGTCTCAGATGGGTCTTCAATGGAAATATTTTCAATTTCCCCCAGGGAAATATTATCAATGCCAGGAAAAAAAAGGCTTTGACCTTGAACCTTGTTAATCTAAATTGAGAAAAAATGTCCCTTCAGTGAAATTATGATTTTATTTTTATTAAGGTTTGGTCATTTCATTCATTCCTGACTCTGTGAGACTAGGTAAGTCACTTAACCCTGTTTACCTCAATTCCTCATCTGTAAAATACACTAGAGAAGGAAATGGCAAACCACTCCAGTATCACTGCTGAGAAAACACCAAAACGGGATCACATTCAGATGGGACTGAACAACATTTATTGTTACATTGTTTATATTTTACATTGGTTACTCTAACTACATTTCTTAACTCTAGTGACTGGTAGGAGTATTTGTAGCTAGATACAATTTCAATACCCAGAGAAGAAAACTTCCATGGATAGTGCTGAGTCAACCTAATCATTCATTCAATGAGCAATTATTGTATCTGCCCTTTCATTGCCATTTAATAATAACTATCATTTAAGCAGAGTTTTAAATTTTATAGAATGTTTTCTATAGGTTATCTCTTCTGATCCCTACCACAAGCTTGTAAGGTAGGTATTATTATTATTATAACCATTTTAAAAATGAGGAAACTGAGGATTAGAAGTGACTCATCCAGGGTTACAAAACTACAAAGTGTCTCCTGACTTTAAGTGCAACTCCTCATACACTGTACCAACTAGAGAAATGAGGGCTTCTGTACTTTTCTATCCTTGAATATGAATTTTCTTTTATGTGTCTTCTTCCCCACTTACTGTGACCTCCTTATCTAGCCTTTTCCCTCTATATCTACAATACTTGTCCCAGAATAATTGTTCAGAAGAAGGGGGAAAAAATACTTATCAGGCACCTACAATGTGTCAGGCAATGTGCTGAGTGTTTTACAAATATGTCATTTGATGCTTACAACAATCCTGGGTGGTAGATTTTATTATTATTCTCATTTTCTGTTGAGGAAACTGAGGAAGTCAGAGGTTAAGTGACTTGCCCAGGGTCATACAGCTAGTAAATATCTGATGCCATATTTGCATCATCCCAGCTCTTTCCCTTATATATCTAATTGCCCATATGGTTTGTCATTCATACCTTCCATTCTTTCATTCATTCATTTATTCTTTTGTGCATGTGTGTATATATGTATGTTTGTATGAATGTATTCATGCATCTATTGTCCACTATATGTCACCATGGTGCTAGACATTAAGAACACAAAAATCATGATAAAAATGGTCCCCTAAACAAGACGTTTTCAATCTATCATTTCCCACACATACACACACATACCATCTACACACACACAGCCATCATCATCATCATCATCATCATTCAGAATTTTCCATCATTGAAGAAGTAAGGGATAATGTATTTTCAGAAAGAAAAACAGGGTTTCAGTGAATTCTAGAAGACAAAAGGAGTCTAAGAGGATAAGATCTAGATTAAGGAAAATGTAATTAATGAGGGATCTTGAGAATCCAGTGGAAAGGAAGAGAAGAAAAGAACAGGGACTGAGGAAGAGAAGGTCTGAATGGGATAATGATGAGAATGTCTAGAGAGGCAGGAGGAGACAGCTTAGCAAGCTCTTCAAAAATATGCTTCTGGGGGGCAGCTCGGTGGCACAGTGGATAGAGCACCAGCCCTGGAGTCGGGAGTACCTGAGTTCAAATCCGACCTCAGACACTTAATAATTGCCTAGCTGTGTGGCCTTGGGCAAGCTACTTAACCCCATTGCCTTTCAAAAACTAAAAAAAAATGCTTTTATAACTTTCCAGAAATGCATTAATAGCATAAATATCTGAATTACTAAATGATAACATCTGAAATGATTTGCCTATTAGGAAGATTCAAAAATCTCCCATTACTTCCCAGTATCCTCACTGATCCATTAAGTTAAAAAGAGAACAGTAGGAAGTCCCAGAAATTCCAGATAAATAAATATTAAGCTAGAAAAGATGATGCAAAGATATTGATATTTATATGGCAAAATATGATTTACAAATTCATAGCTTTACATTGTACATACAATAGGCATTTAAATGGTTGTCATTAAATGAATGAATACTTTCAAATATAATATTTCATTTGCTCCCCCAGAAAATTGTGAGACAAGTAGTTAATATTTTTCCTCATTTTACAAATGAAAAAACTGAGTCTCTGCAGAATGGCTGACCTCAAGCTACCTTGTGTAGATGGTGTCAGAGCTAGGAATCAAACCCACATTTTTCCTTTGTTTTTTTACTACAAGCATTTTATTCTTTCCATGACTTTATGCTGTATATAGCATAAAGCATGAATATATTTAGTACTGTGGAAAAATATAAAAGCACTGAAAGACAAAATTCCTCACCTCAAAGATATTACAATCTAGGTAGTTAGAGAAAAATAAAGATGCATAAAAAGAAACCCATTCTCTAATATATGATAATTACATGAATATATAATTGCTGTACATGTATTATGTAGATTGGAAGGGATCATTGTGAGTGATGGAGTTTTAAAATAAAACGTAGAAGGAAAAGAGAGAGAGAGACAGTCTGTATACTGATTCAATATGTAGACAGTATGACTGGTTTGTAAGAAGCATTCAAAGAAGCACCTTGAGATAATTCTGGAAAGATAGTTTCTAGTCAGACAGTAAGGAACCATGAAAAGACTTTGAATACAAAGAGTACTGCAGGATCTCTGAGGTACCACCTCACACCTCTCAGACTAGCAAATATGACCAGAAAGGGCAATGTTCAGTGTTGGAAGGGATGTGGAAAATCTGGGACACTCTGAGACATTGTTGGTGGACCTGTGAACTCATCCAACCATTCTGAAGAACAATTTGGAATTACTCCCAAAGGGCAACAAAAATGTGCATAAACTTTGATCCAGCAATACCACTACTGGGTCTATACCCTGAAGAGGTTACGAAAAAGGGTAAAAATATTACTTGTACAAAAATATTCATAGCAGCCCTGTTTGTGGTGGCAAAGAATTGGAAATTAAGTGAATGTCCTTCAACTAAGGAATGGCTTAACAAACTGTGGTATATGTATGTCATGGAACACTATTGTTCTATTAGAAACCAGGAGGGATGGGAATTTGGGGAAGCCTGGAAGGATTTGCATAAACTGATGCTGAGCAGAACCAGAAGGATTTGCATAAACTGATGCTGAGCAGAACCAGAAGAACATTGATCACCCTAACAGCAACATGGGGGTGATAGTCAACCTTAATGGACTTGCTCATTCCATCAGTGCAACAATCAATCACAATATTGGGGTATCTGCAATGGAGAATACCATCTGTATCCAGAGAAAGAATTGTGGAGTTTGAACAAAGACCAAAGACTATTACCATTTAATTTTAAAAAAAAAACATTATCTTATTGTGTAATTTTGCTATCTCTTATACTTTATGCTTCTTCCTTAAGGATATGAATTCTCTCTCATCACCTCCAACTTAGATCAATGTAAAGACTAACAGACTGCATTCTGTGGGGGTGGGGGGAGGGAAGCAAGATTAGGGGGAAAATTGTAAAATTCAAAATAAATAAAATCTTTCTTAAAAAAAATAGCATTGGGGTGGCTAGGTGGCACAGTGGATAGAGCACCAGCCCTGGAGTCAGGAGTACCTGAGTTCAAATCCAGACTCAGACACTTAATAAATACCTAGCTGCATGGCCTTGGGCAAACCACTTAACTCTCTTTGCCTTGCAAAAACCTAAAAAAAATAGTATTGCAGGACTATTGATAAGTCTTAGGAAGAAAAGCTTTGTTCCAATAAATGGTGGATAAAATAAAGGATCACCCTAACCTTCTCACTATTGCAGTTCATCCATGATACCTCTATTGACTTTCTACTTTTTCACAAACTATGCCATATGGGGGAAAGTACTAGCAACTAAGAGTATTGGGAAAGGTTTCATGTAGGAAGTCATGCTTGAGCTTCATTTTGAAGGAGGGATTTAAAAAGTTAAAAATGAGAAGAAAGCACATATTTTCTGTGACCACATTTTGGTATTTTCTTG
Organism: Macrotis lagotis; assembly: GCF_037893015.1. Lineage (NCBI taxonomy): Eukaryota > Metazoa > Chordata > Mammalia > Peramelemorphia > Peramelidae > Macrotis > Macrotis lagotis. Next base: position 127,754,223 of record NC_133664.1, read on the forward strand.
GTATACTGGAGTGGTTTGCCATTTCCTTCTCCAACCTGGCAAACCAAGTTAAGTGATTTGCCTAGTCCCACAGTCAGATAAGACTGAAATTACTAACAACACTAACAACAACAACATTATTCCACGAAAGGGACATATTTTTTCTCAGTTTAGATGAACAAGGTTAAAGATCAAAGACTTTTTTCTAGTATTGAAAATATTTCCCTGGGAGGAATCGAAAACATTTCCCTTTCTCCCTCCAAAAATTACCCAGGCTTTATCTTGAGGAGCAGCTCCTAAATTCAAATCCACCCTCAGAAACTTAGTAGCTGTGTAACCCTGGGCCAATCACTTAACATTGTTTGCCTCAGTTCCCTCATCTGTAAAATGAGTTGGAAAAGGAACTGGTAAATCACACCAGTTTCTTTGTCAAGAAAGCTTCAGTTGGAGTTAGAGTTAGACATAACCGAAACCACTAAACAACAATAACTTTATCTTGAAAATAAGGTCAAATCAGAGGGGATCAAATGAGATAATATAAAAAGTTCTTTGGAAATTATAAACTATATACTAACTATTATTCTGTATATAGAATAATTTATGTACATTTTGCTTTACCCAAGAGATTGTAAGGTCCTTGAGGGTACAAATTATTGTTCTATTTACAGTCCTCTACAATTTGCACAGAATTGGTGCTTAATAAATGCTTGTTGGTTGTTGATGGATTGATAAATTGAAGGATTTATCAGAGAGAGGATAGAGTACAGGGAGGAGGACTAAATTTGTCCTCACAATGGAGCAGACTCCTCAACAATAGTGGTGATGACTTATTTACTCAGGGGACTTAAACCCAACTCAGATAAGACACCAAAGAGATTATTGATCTGTTGCTAATAAAAGACTCAATGTCCTGTACACTTTGCATTCAATATTTAAAAGCCATCATAGTTAAGAACACAGCAGAAGGTAAACAATCTAGACAGACGCCAATTCTCCTGTGTTCTCTCCAGAACACTGTAATCTTCTTTGCTTAATAGCATTGCTCTATCAGTAATTGATTTTGGGCAGCTACTTCTATTGAAGGGATAGATTTATTTTAAAATTATGATTTGTATGGTCTGAAGAGTCCAAGTGACTGTTTCAAATCTTACATGAATTAATATCCTAATTGGAATCTCAATCTGTATCCAGGAGGTAGAGTGGTATAAGGGAAAGATCAGTAGATCCTTGATCAAAGACTTTGGGTTCAGATCTCACTCCTAGTACTTGCTTGCCTTAGTGCCTTGAGCAAAGCCCTTAGGCCTCAGTTTCCTCATCTGTACAATGAGGAGTTGGATTAGGTAGCCTCTAAGGTCCCTTCTGGATGGCTAAGTGGTACAGTGGATAGAAGACCAGGCCTGGAGTCAGGAAGACTCATCCTTATGAGTTAAAATATGACCTCAGACATTTATTAGTTGTGTGAGCCTGGGCTCACTTTACTTGACTACTTTACCCTGTTTGCCTCAGTTCTTCATCTGTAAAATGCACTAGAGAAGGAAATGGCAAAACCACTCCAATATCTTTGCCAAGAAAACCTCAAATGAATTAATAAACATTTACACATGATCAAAAATTGAACAAGATCCCTTCTAGGTTTATGATAAGGGTATATATGTATGCATATATATGTATACTCATGATATATGTATGTATATATATGGAGTGGTAGTTATCACACACATATCATGCTAGGTATAAAATTTGGTCATATCTATTGACTATGTGACCTCATTTGAGGTCTTTTTGGCAAAAAAAAAAATACCATTTCCTTCTCCAGTTCATTTCACAGATTAGGAAACAGACGGTCACTCAAATGAGTGACATGCCTAGGCTCACACACCTAGTAAATGTCTGAAACCAGATTTGAACTTATAAAGAGGAGTCTTCCTGAATTCAAACCTGGCATCTATTATATCACCTAGTCTGTTATTTTATCTGATAAGTTTATTTTGTGAAAGAACATAACATTATTTATAGTTTTTCGTTGTCTACTTTGCACAATTCTAACTTTTGCGTTTGCATATGTATTAAAAATAGGCAATGCTATTTATTTCATTACCAATAGAGTTGTGCATTGGTGTGATCTTTTTTATTTTTTAAATGTTTTATTGATGCTTTCTGTGTTTACAACACAATCATTTTTATAAATATATTTTCCTTCCAAATGAAAACTTCCAAAGTAAAAACAAAAACAATCAAGCAAGCAAAAATAGAAATACAATGACAAAGTTTACAATATACTGCCCTAGCAACCCCATTCCCCTCCAACAGTGAGCTTTTCTTCCCCAGCTGTTCTCCAGGAAGACCTAACATCTGGTAGCCTTTCAATTAATTCAATATTTAGCTTTCTTGTACATATCTGCATTCTAATGACATTTTCTTTAAGTTTTGTTTATTCTATTCTATAGGTCACAAAAATTTTCCTATATTTCACTGAGTTCCTCATTTTCTGCAATTTTTGACTGTACAAAAGTCCATTACATTCCTATACTACAGGGTATTTTTTTTTATTTTCTCATCTACCTATGGGACCTCTACTTTGGTTCTAGCTCTGGCAAGATTATTTTGGATTTACCCACCCCTAATCACTCTGGTTCTCATTGATTGGCCAATAATAGATCCCAGGTCAAGCCCCACTTAGTCATCATTGGGGTGGGCCCTGATTGGCTCAGAGTGAATGTAAATAACTATTGTTTCTGGTTTGGACCAAAAGCCCTGAGAGTCTTCCCCTCCTAGATTGATTTTTTTTTTTGACTAGGTAATAAAGGCTATTCTTTGCTCCTTTTCTTTCTTACCTAACCTCAATCACTGAATGGGTATGTCTCAGTCAAACTGAGAGCCTTTAAAGATCTTAATTAAAAAAGGTCAAGGTCTTTCATTGCATCCAGGGCCATCTGCAGTGGTCCTAATTCATATCTGGCCATGGATCTCAGATAGCTCTGGAGAAGAAAATGAGACTGGTGACTTTGCACAACCCTTCTTCACTTAAATCCAATTCATTTGAAAGATACTGCATCACCTTCCTGATATCATGGTTCTCTGAAAAAGAAGGATAAACTATGACAATGATGATGACAACAATAACTCTTTGATACCATAAAGTGACATATGAATATGTCACTCTATATTATGCCATTGCTTCTATTGTTTTTATCTCCTTACAATATCTGTCCAATGGTAGGATCACTGGGTCAAATGAATTGAATAAGTTAGTCACTTTTCTTGCTTAATTTCAAATTGATGTCCAGAAATGTCAAACCAATATGCAACTCCCTCAAAAGTATATTTCCTAGTCCCGCTAGATACTGGTAACTCTCCTCTGAGATTGTTTTCTTCCTGCTATATTATCAATCAACCAATCAACAAACAATTATTAATCTATCCACAATGTGCCAGGCCCTGGACATACAAATTCAATAAATGCTACTCACAAGGAACTAATTTATCTTCTAATTTATAAATATAATTAACTATCTGCACTTATATAGTCTCCTCCATTAGGAAGTGAATTCCTTGAGAATAAGGACTATTTCTATCTTTCTTTGCTTTCCTCACAAGGCACAATGAATGCTTATTGGATAACTAATTCTGACATTCTATTTTTATTATAAAATAGCTATTTAATATGAATTAAATAAGTTAAGAATATTTTAACAGAGGAAATTTTAACAGAGAGTTTTATAGAGTCAAAAGGTCTTTTTTCAATATTAATTAATTCATTCCATTTAATTTGTAGTTTAATTTTAAAATGAAGGGCATCTTCAATGAAGGAAGAAACAGTTAAAAGAGAAATAGGGCTTTCCTTAGAAAATGGCTTTCTCTATTATGGTTGAAAAACTTGGAATTTTTTCAGTACCCACTTGAATTGAGCCCCAATCTATTGCTTCTTCCTTAAAATGAAGAACTACTTCCAGATTTCCTTTGCATGGGAGGTAATGTCTTACTAAATGATGGTTGCTTCTGGTCTCCTGGAAGCATAAAATGTCTCCATTCATCCAGATCTCAAAATGTCTCCATTCATCCAGATCTCCCTTCCGCAGTCCTTCCAATTTCCCTCTGTTAATAACTTTGATTTGGTGATTAATTATTCTTTTTCATTTTCACAAAATCACCACCATACCCAGGCTTCACAAAAAGGAAAGAAGAGTACATATTTGCTTTCTTTTGTGAAGTTCTCATCTTGTGGTTGTATAGAAAAAATGTCTCCCCTTGCACTTTCTATGAAACTGACTATAAAAGAGACCTACCCAATTGAGAGCCCTATTTTTATTAGGTTATAATACAAATAAATCATATTCAAAAATATCACTGACTCTACAAAAACAGGACTGGATAATAGGCTACCAATGGAGTCAGTGGACAATAATGACAAGAGTCTTAGATTAAGTTATAAAATATTATGGATTTAAATTGCTTTTACCTCTAGCCTTAGAGATTTCATATAATATCTAAACACCTCATATATAAGTCAAGAGGTTGGACCAGATCATAGATTTGAGGTTGAAAAGGACAATAAAGGTCAATAAGTTTAACCATTTCATTTTACTGAAAAGGAAGTTAAGAGAAGTTAGACCCCTTGTACAGGTTAGCACATCCAGCAAGTATTTAAGGCAGGATTTGAACTGAGGTCTTTCTGATTTCAACTCTTATTACACTACATTATCTCTCAACTCTAAGGTCTCTTTTAACTAAATTCTTTGAGTGAGGCTCTTATTCAAAACTAGGAGGCTGGGGCGGCTAGGTGGCACAGTGAATAGAGCATTGGCCCTGTAGTCAGGAGTACCTAAGTTCAAATCCAACCTCAGACATTTAATAATTACCTTGCTGTGTGGCCTTGGGCAAGCCACTTAACTCCATTGCCTTGCCAAAAAAAACAAAAAATGTCATTTAATAAAAAAAATTGTCCTCAATTCTTTTATAGCAGACACAATATCTTGTACAGTGTTTGTTAATTACTTGCTGTGCAATAAATGGTTATTCATTGAATAAAAACTTACCCATCTGATTAACAGCAATTGTTATTCTTTGGATTTTCAGACTTTCACCATCTCTGATTTTTTTAGGTCCAGTTCTTGAGACATTATTCTCATTTATCATTTCTAAAGTTTCAAATTATTTTCCAACTGATAATTATATTGGCCTTTTTTCCAGTTCTCATCCTTCTTTAACCCTCTTTACTTTTTAAAACTGTTGACTACCCTTCCTTCCCCTTCTGCCTCCCATATACATATTTTTCTCTCTTATCTCAGGAGAAATAGTATTTACTTGTTCTCCTATCTGTCAGATACTCCTTTTCATACTCCTTTGCAGAATCCTCATTCTTCTTCTTTCATGATAATGTGGGCATTCTCCAGGCCTCTGTTTTGGGTCTACTCTATCTACTGTCTCTCAGAGAACTCATCAAGTATCATCAATATAAAAATCAATCCTAGGGGCGGCTAGGTGGCATAGTGGATAAAGCACTGGCCCTGGAGTCAGGAGTACCTGGGTTCAAATCCGGTCTCAGACACTTAATAATTACCTAGCTGTGTGGCCCTGGACAAGCCACTTAACCCCATTTGCCTTGCAAAAAAAAAACCTAAAAAAAATCAATCCCAAATCTGTATATCCAGCTCTAATCTTTCATTTCACCCCTAGTCAACCATTGTTTGAATAGCTTCTTTTGAATGTCTTATAGGCATCTCAAACTCATCATTTCTAAAACAGGTCTTAATATCTCCTCCCCCCCAAACCTCTCCCTCTTCCAAATTTCCCTACTTTTATGGAAGATACCATCCTCCTTTTAGTAACCCTAATTCATAACCTTAGAGTCATTGATGATTCTTTTCTCTCATTTACCCACCATCATTAGTCAACTTAAATGTTTTATCTATTCTCCCTTTCCTACATCTCTCACATCTGTCCCATTCTCTTCCTTTGCTCAGCTTAAACTATTGTAAAAGTCTCCTAATTGGTCCCCATATTCTGTTTCTAATTTCCCCCCCCCTCAATCCATCCCCCGCTTCCTCCTTCACAGATCTAACCAAGTCATTCATCTACTCAAGAATTTTCACAGATTGCACATTAAAATAAAAGTGCTTTAGGGTGGTTAGGTGGTGCAGTGAATAGAGAACTGGCCTTGGCATCAGGAGTACCTGGGTTCAAATCCAACCTCAGACACTTGATAATTACCTAGCTGTGTGGCCTTGGGCAAGCCACTTAACCCCAATGCCTTGAAAATTCTAAAAAAAAATATACAAGTGCTTTAGCTTTGGTATTTAAGGTCCTCCACAATCTGAGTATCACTTATCTTTCCAGATTTATTTTATACTATGCCCTCTACATGACTTCTATAATACAAATTGAACTACTAATTGATCTCTAATATTCTATCCCTTCCTTTGTAGTCTCACAATCCATCCTCTATATTTGGCCTGTAGCCCCTCCTCACCTTAATCTGAGGATTCTTAATCTGGAGTTCATGAATTTTTAAAAAATATTTATTTTGAAACCTGCATTTCAACATAATTATTGAAGGAAATCAATATGTTTTGTATTTAAATATATTATTATGAGAAGGGATCTATAGGCTTCAGTAGCCTGTCAAAAAGAGGCCATGATGAAGATGATAGTGATAACAAACACAGCCTTTTATGATTTGCAAAGCACTTACAAATATGACCTTCTTTTATCCTCACAACAACCTTAATAGGTAGGTGCTATAATTATTCCTATTTCACAGATGAGGAAACTGAGCCAGAGAAAAGTTAATTGACTTCTCCAGGTTCTCATAGCTATTGCCTGAAGAAGGATTTGAACTCAGATCTTCCTGACTCTGAGACCAGTCCTTCTAAGCTTCTGTACCAACTAGTTGCTTCAGTGTCAAAAATATAAATAAAGAAGAACTTCAGGATTAGTGTCCCCTAAAGGCTTAGTTTCTCCATGGAGTTGATAGAACTCTTTCTCTCCTCAAATTTGCTTGCGCTATTTTGTATACATGTGTTTCCTGGTACAATTGAAGCTCCTTGTAGGCTCGAGTTATTTTCTTTTTAATCTTCCTACCTTCAGTCCATTGCATAGTCCCTTGAACAATGTAGGAATTCAATAAATAACTGTTGAACTGAGTTTTAAGAGAAAATAGACTGTCTCTACATAATATATGATACTTCTTTGGGTCCAACCATGTCCTCTTATAAGAAAATGCCTACAGAAGATTAGAAAATTCTTCTCCTCTATCCTTCTCAATTGCAAAAATATAATTTTATGTACCATAAAAGTGTGCTGACCCAAGCCAATGGAAGCACTAATGGATGATGCTTATAAATTCCTCTGTATAGTCATATTTCTTATAATGAGAGTAGAGAGAGGAGAATTGAAGACACATTGCTGAACAAGTACAATGTACATTTGTGATACAGGACAGCAAAACTGTGAGAACCAATCAATAACTTTTTAGCTTTTTAGCTAAGGTCTGTTGTTTTGGGTTATTCGTAACCTCAAAGCAGTTTAGGCCAGCAATAACATGGGTCTGTAGCATCTTGTTTGGGTTTGTGGTTCTGGAGATTTTTTACAAAAACTGCAGAGGAGATGAAATTGCTACTCTGCTAACAACTACCATTCTAGCTCCCAGTGCATCAGCTATTTGAGACCAAAGAGCAGCTCTCATTGATTAAATCAAAATGGAAATTTGGGAAATGAGAGACTTGCTGAAAAGCACTTCGGACAAAATTATCTGACTTTAAATAGTATCTGGACAGCTGAAGAGACTTACCCCCAGTTCCTCCCTTCCTCTTGACATACTCTAGAAGAGTATGAGGAAGGAGTCTAAAGGGGGCTTTTGAGGAGACTGCCTGCCCTTTTCCATCTTATTATGATGAGTTCCTTCCTTTCACAATCATTTTTTCAATTGTTTCCAAGAGCTGTGTCATCTTGCTCTGGTAAAACAAGGTAAAAGGCCAATCCTCAAGTGGACCCAATCTTCAGAGGAATGAAACTGGACACCAAACATTCATTATTTTTAGCACACCTCTGTTTGAAAATGCAAATATCAAGCAAACACAAGGCAGACTATTCTTTAAGCCTATCTACAAACCAGGAAACAGCAAATCCCATTGGACTGAGCCTGCTTCTGCAAAGCTCCAAGTCCGGTTTTTATATCAAAAAGCCCTAGAGAGTTTTAGTGAAGCTTTGCTTTGTTAGTGAGATGGTAGGCTCACCTCCAATATTTCAACCAGAGGGCCTTGTTCTTTCTCTCTCCTTTTGAACTGGGTTCAAGAGCAAAAAGATGTTTGTTGTTTGGGGACTGGACAAACTGAAGGAGTTTGGAAACCAAAACAGGCTTTAAGGGTGATCTGTTGAATAACAATGTCTCCAACACTCCCCCTGGTTTTCTCAGCCACTAGCTAAAAGTTCTGATTATTAGATGCCAACATTTAGCCACAGAAATTGTACTTTACATTGGTTCGATTTATTTGTTTTGCAGTTAGCAATGAAGGTGTCCAATGGAACTAAGGCAGGAGAAAGAAAAGGGAAGAATTCAGTTCTTTTTCAATCTCTATTAGGAGAGAGGGGAAAGAAAAATAAGAGAGGAGAGAGGAAAGAGAAAGGCTAATAAAAGGGTGAGAAGTCAGTTTTCACCTGTAAAAAAATGGAATTAAATATTTTTTAAAAGTCTACAAATTCCAACTTATCCCACTCCATCCACCTCATGCTTCATGAATCAATTTGTCCCTTTTCAATTTAGTCACTGTTATTTGTAGTAAGATGAATTAGAAGTATAGTTCATCATATGTGTGTATATGTGTGTATGTACATATAGATATGTTTTTGTCAAAATAATGGGGTTTAGTAACTTGCCCAAGATCACATAGCCAGGTAATTATTAAGTGTCTGAGTTCAAATTTGAACCCAGGTCCTCCTGATCTCTAGGGTTGGTTCTCTATCCACTGCACCACCTAGATGCCCCTCATGGTATATTTTTTCAAGAAGTCTCCTTAAATCAGAGCATACAGATTTACAAACATTTAATTTCATTCCAAAATAATATAGATGAATCTCTTAAATGTTTTTCTGCTTTCCATTTTATTTTTTTCTATTTCTATTTTTCTGTTTTCTATTTTTTTCTCATAACAAGAGTTTAATAAATAATTGTTGAACTGAGTTTTAAGAGAGAATATAGTGACTTCATGTAATATATGACACCTCTTTGGATTTTTTCCTATTATGTCCTCTTACTTTCAGGAAAATCCTTGCTCCATCCGATTACTCCTTTTGCTCCCTCCCCACCCCAAATTCTAGTCTTATTGTAGCCTCCATGCTTTAGGTATTTCCTTTGGTGAGTGTGACTTGGCATTATCACTGGCTTGGCATTTCAGTGCTATTAGGGGATAGATTCCTTGACTAGGCTAGATAATAGATTTAGAACAGAAAGGACAGGGGACAATATGGACCATATTGCTTAATGCAAATTTTACAAATGAGGAAACAAAGGTTCATGAAGATTAAATGACTAACTCAAGGTTGTCCTTGACAAAGATGAATATCTATAGACTTGTCTTGGTGCCTATACTTTTCCCTGAAAATGGAATGACTATCATCTACCTGCCAACTCCACTTCTGCTAAGATCACTGTCTTCATTTTCCTTTACCTTAACTCCCACAACCAGGTCTCCACTTCAAAGTAGCCAGTTCTGACATTCCTCCTCCATTATGTGCATCATCTCCCACCTTCTCCCCAGGGCTTCACCTTACTTTCAAACCACACAGTCAGAAGAGTGCTTAATAAAGCAATTTCTCTCTGTCTCTCTGTCTCTGTCTCTATCAATGTCTTTCTCTCTCTCTCTCCCTCTCTCTCTCTCTCTCTCTCTCTCTCTCTCTCTCTCTCTCTCTCTCTATCTATCTATCTATCTGTCTCTTCTCTAGTTTTAAAACCCACCCCCCCCCCCTACAGTTTGATCTCTCAGAATCCTATTTTGCAAGGAATTCCATTCACTGAATTTGGAGTTTTTGCACAAGCAGCTATGGAAAGGTTGAACATTATTATTCCCTGAGGCCTCTTCCTTTTCCTTATTCCTTTCCAACATCTTTTCCCAATATTTTCCAACAATTTATCCCTGAATTCCTCCTATCCCTTAATATAACCATAATGGATCAGATTTATTACTTTTTGCTATTTGATGCTTTCCCATAGACTTTCCTAAATCATAAGCAAATACATAAATAGATAGCATCTTCAAATGATGGAAGTATATTTTTAGTTTTATTTTTTTTTCTTTGTATGGCATAATCCACTTTATATAAATCTAAAAATGAGCCTTTGAAAATGCTTACAAATCTCACTTTTTTTCAAGTACCTCTATAAATGTGACTAAATGAAATATACTTCATTTCTGGGTGGGAGGCTTGGCATATTAGTTATCTATGTCTCTCTATTAATTCATCTTCTTCTATCACCACTGTGACCACATCACTCTCCTCTTTAATTTCCTTCACTGAATTGACAGCTTCCTCCAACTGATTTACAATACCTGAACTTGACTGCAGGGCTGCTCATCACTCATAACTTGTCTATGAAGGGAAAACTCCATTTGGATTCCACTAATTTGAAATTTGTAATAACTCAAATGCAGCAGCTATGATTCCTGTGGTGGTCGAGGTTGGAGATCATTTCTTCTTCTTCTTCTTCTTCTTCTTCTTCTTCTTCTTCTTCTTCTTCTTCTTCTTCTTCTTCTTCTTCTTCTTCTTCTTCTTCTTCTTTTTCTTCTTCTTCTTCTTCTTCTTCTTCTTCTTCTTCTTCTTCTTCTTCTTCTGCACATTTTGAGGACTGCACTGTGCTCATGCACAGGAGGAACATGCACAAAAAGCATCAGTAGTTTCCTAAAACTAAGGGCTCACAAAATTAAGACTCTTTTACTATGTTCTCAACTTTTGAATTCTTATTTTTAAGACAATTTTGTTATGCAAGATAAGCTTTTTGTGGATTATTATTATTTCATTAACTTGACCAATTTAACTTTTTTAATGCACAATATTGCCAGTTCATATTCTGTGTAATGTATTGTGAATAATTATGCTGTGGATGTGTACCATTGAGTTAATTAATTTATAAATCTCCTAATAAGAGACTTCCTTTACCCAATGCAAATCAGCACTCCCTCTGCACCTGAAATTAAGAGGGTCACCAGAGTACCTGAAATTAAGTGATTTATCTTGGATCACAAGTGAGTATGTATCAGAGATGATATATAAACCCAAACCTTCCTAAATCCAAGGTTAATTTTCTAGCCATTACATCATACTACCTCTATAGATATAGAATCACAAAAGTCATAAAACTGAAATTATGTAAAAACAAAACCTAATGAATTGGAAAGATAACAGTCCTGAGATCCAGCTGGTTTGAGTTCTAGGCCTGTCTCTTAGACTTAGCTATCTAATTTGTGACAAATTATATCCTATCTTAGCCTTTGGTTTCTGCTCTGTAAAATGAGTGCATCGAACTAAATGGTCTAGAATGTCCCCTCCAGTTCTAAAACACACTGGATCTAGAACTTTAAAACTAGGGCAGATTTCTTTACCCTCCTCCTTCCTCTGACACCTCAATTCTTCTCAGTCTTTTTTTTTTTGGTTTTTGCAAGGGTTAAGTGATTTGCCCAAGATCACACATCTAGGTAAAAATTAAGTGTCTGAGGATGCTTTTGAACTCAGTTCCTCCTGACTCCAAGGCCAGTGCTCTATCTACTGCACCACCTCACTTCACCAATTCCTCTCAGTCTTTAAGATTTAATATATTCCTTTTAGTAATCTAGAATTGAGCTGTTCTTCCTAGCAAAGTTCTCTTCCCCTTCTCCAGTAGAGTTCCTTTTGTAAACCTAAAGTTTTTTCCCTTCCTTACAATCAAATATTGTTTTTTTCATTATTATTCTGTTTCCATTTCTTCCTACAATATACATTTGGGCTCTTAGGTGAAGGATGAAAGGGGAAAAAAAGAAGCAGAGCAAAGGGAAATATTTGTTCTGGAATGTTTTTGATATTGTCAGTCATTTTAAAAGTCTAAAAAAGTCTAAAGCCTATTTCTAGGACATGCACTGATAGTCCAATATTAATATAACATGATACCAAATGCTCTCTAGAAAATAAAAAATGAAAAGAAGACCCACTTACTACCTTCAAAAGTCCACTTAGGGGCAGAATAAGTCAGTTAGTCAATTAATCAACAATCATTTATTATTTGCTATGTGCCACTCATTGTACTAAGCATTAGAAATGCAAAAAAAAGAAAGAAAGAAAGAAAGAAAGAAAGAGATAATCTCTGCCCTCAAGGATCTCACATTCTCATGGGAGAAACAGCATATAACTGTGCATAAACAAGATAAATAAAAGATAAACTGGAGGTAATCTCAGAGAAAAGCCACTAGCATTCAGCATCAAGGGATCAAATCCAGGTCTTTCTCAAGTGCAAAATGTTATCCTTTATACCAAACAGATGGATAGACTGTAAAATTCATTTTAAAAGGCAGGAGAGCATGCATTGATCCTTTATGATGAATTTAGACAAAGATATGGACAAGAATCACACAAGGTTAAGAAGCTGTGAATGGATTTCCATTAAAATCAGTGAAAGGAGTATTCATACCAGGATGAAAAATGGATTCATAAAAGTATGATGATTACTATTTAAATACCATACATGCACACACACATGTACACACGCACACACACACACATGCGTGCATACATGCCTACACACCTTTAAACTATTTCTAAACTTCAGGTAAGTACTTTTTCTTAATCCTCATATGCTTATAAATTCAGGGCAATTAAATCTTCTCTAAACATCTAATTCACTCTCAAAATACTACCACCACTCAACTACAAAGGGCAAGAACAGGTGAGGAGACAGAGGTAATAATAAACAAAAGTGGGTAGTACACAGAATCCAGGGTGCCTAGGGACAGAGGAGAATGAGGAAGTAGTATTCAGTACTACAGATAGCTCAAAAAAACCCTCTAGACTGAAACAGGTAGAAAAAAAAGCAGGAAAGAAGATTTAATATCAGTTCTGACCTTTGTCTCCACTTGTTTCTGTTCTGCTAGTTGAGAGGGTCTTCTAATTCTAAAATCATAAAAGAATTCTACTATTGCCAGGTCCTAAAATCATTCCTGAAATTATATGGTTCCTCCTTTCCTTCCTCCCTTCCTTCCTCCTTCCCTTTCTCCCTTCCTTTCTTCTTTTCTCCCATTTTTTTCTTTCTTTTCTCTCTTTCCTTCCTTCCTCTTCTTCCTTCATTTTCTTTCTTCTATCTTACCCAGGTTGAAAGATGCAGGAATAGTTTGAAGCCTCTGGTGATTAGCTCAGAAATTTTGACCATCTCTGTTTCTGAACTGTTCTACTTCATCATTCTTTTAACAGTCTGGTGGCAACCCACTCTCAGGGGCTCACCATATTAATTGTGAACATAGTGCACAAAATCAATTGACTTTAGCCCTATGTAGGAGTTTGCTGGTAAATGTTTAATAATCAGATCTTTGAAAAAGAAAATGTGCACAGGACAGACTTTTAGATTTAATCTTCATTATTAACATTTTCTCCATCACTTCCTCAACCAAAATAATAGATCAAGCTTTGATTTGTATCACTTTTCTGCTTTCTGAGGTAAAAACACTAAAACTTAAAATTCAACAATTGTCTTGAGAGGCAGTAAGAGTTTACTCTACATCCCTCACCTTACTGTAAAACTGCTGAGTTCCAGGGATCTACCCAAGAACAGAGATAACGCTTTCCGCCGGCTCCGCCATATTCCAGTGAGTTGCCAAAATGGCAAACACAAAAGGAAAAAGGAGAGGGACTCGATACATGTTTTCTAAGCCCTTTCGAAAACATGGTGTCGTCCCTCTGGCTACATATATGCGCATATACAAGAAAGGTGATATTGTAGATATCAAGGGTATGGGCACAGTTCAGCAAGGAATGCCCCACAAACGTTACCATGGCAAGACTGGATGAGTCTATAATGTTACACGCATGCTGTAGGCATTGTTGTAAACAAACAGGTTAAGGGCAAGATTCTAGCCAAGAGAATTAATGTGCGTATTGAGCATATTAAGCATTCTAAGAGCAGAGATAGCTTCCTGAAGTGAGTAAAGGAAAATGATCAGAAGAAGAAAGAAGTCAAATAAAAAGGCACTTAGGTTCAACTAAAACGTCAGCCTGCTCCACCCAGAGAAGCACACTTTGTGAGAACCAATGGCAAGGAACCTGAGCTGTGGGAACCAATCCCCTATGAATTCATGGCATAAATGACTTAAAAAATATCCAATAAAAGATTTCTTGAATTTTGGGGGGAAAAAAAAGAACAGAGATAACGGACATGTGCCACGACATCCAATCTGTTTTATCTCTTTCCGAAGAATATGCTCTTTCATGGGAATGTCAATTTTGATAGCAATCGAGTATATTCTTAGTCAAAAAGGCAGGACTCACCAAACAGAATATTCTGCCACCCTTGTGTGTGCATGTGTGTGCATTCCAAGTTTTATGTTGTAAATACAAAATATTATGTATACCTAATTGCTTTTGAGAGGTCTTAACCTATAGATGAGTATTTCTGAATTTTGCTATCATCAGTTTTCAATCCCCTTCTTTAAATTAGGTGTGTCCAGGGGGCAGCTAGGTGGCGCAGTGGATAGAGCACTGGTCCTGGGGTCAGGAGTTCAAATCCTGCCTCAGACCCTTAATAATTACCTAATTGTGTGGCCTTGGGCAAGCCACTTAACTCCATTGCCTTGCAAAAACTAAAAAAAAAAAAAAAAAAAAATAGATGTGTCCATGAGCAAATATGGGTTTTTCTCATGCTTACTGAAAAATCATCAAACATTGATATTTATCCTTCTAAAGAAATAAATTGTAGATATAGCAACGGTCTTGAAGTCAAGGAACTCTGGACTGAAGTCGTACCTCTAACACATTAGCTGTGTGACCATGCTAGTCAGTCTCTTAGCCTCTCAATTCCTAAAGTCATTCTTTAGAACATTAAAAATGAGTTGTTATTCTACCAAATAGATGTAGTTTCCATACCTATTGTCCCCTACACAAATGATATCATAGATGGGGTTTAAACAAACAAAAATCCTTATAAAAGGATTGTATTACTCAGGGTTTACTGAATTAAATTCAATGCATGAATCAATCTGTCATCAGTGAGTTTCTTCTTTTCCTGAGAAGCTGACAGTTTACTTTCAATTATTCACATTAAGGGACAGTAAGAGAGGAATAAATCCAAAATGGAAGATCATCAAAACTTTAAAAATATTAAATTAAAAATTGAAAAATTAAAAAAAGAAATTATATAGTTTCATTACCCCTTATCATATTTTCATAGATTTAGAAATAGAGTTGATGCTAGAGATTACCTTGTCCATAAATAGTCATTTTACATATAAGGAAACTGCTTATTAAATTGTGATTTTCTGGGGTGTCTAGGTGGCACAGTGGATAGAGCACCAGCCCTGGAGTCAGGAGTACCTTAGTTCAAATCTGACCTCAGACACTTAATAATTACCTAGCTGTTTGACCTTGGGCAAGCCACTTAACCCCATTGCCTTGCAAAAACTAAAAATTAAAAAAAAAATTGTGACTTTTTTCAAAAATCACACAACTAGTAAGTGACAAAGCAAGGATTTGAACCCAAGTCCTCTGTTTGCAAAACCAGCACTCTTTTCACTCTTTTCATGTTGTCTTCTGTCCTTCCCCCTAAAATATGATATGTTGAAATGAAGACAAATTATACATATTGTACAGGTGGTATGACTGGTATAGAGTCCCTCTGACCAATACACTTGCTATATACATGCTAGCTCTATTAATTTATTATGAGACTATATTTTTTGTTATTTATGTCACACCACTAACACATTGGAAAAGCAGTAAAATTAAAATATTGGGCATTTGCTTGTTTTTCATTTGAATGAGTATCCTTTTAGTTACATGAATAATTTCTCCAATCCACTAAATGATTAATTGATCTTGATCTTTTTAATTTATGTGGGACTTCACAATTATCCTTTTAAATTGCATCTGTTTAGTTTGGATCCTTTTTTTTTAGTTTGTTGAGATTGTTTTGAAGATCTGTTCATTTATGGCTCTATCAGTTAGTTTCTTAAATAATCCAATGTTTCTATAACAAGTTCAGCTTAGACAGTTCTTTACTGCTCTTTGAACCATGATTTCATTAGAGCACATAACTTACAACTACCCAAACTTCTGGAGCTAAGTCTCTGAATTAAAGATGGTGGTCCTTGAGGACACAGTCTTTTCAAGGATCCATACATATCTTTTAAACGTTTCCTTGGAGTTCTTTTTCATTTCCTAATGATTTTACCCCTCGCCCAAAATAGGAGTCTTAACTGTAAGAAATACAGTTAAGCATTTTTTTTAAAAACCAGATCATTGACCTTGTCTGGAAATATATACCTAATTCTGAATGTATAGTTTATCATTTTTCAGTTGAAAGAAAGGAATCATCTATCCTCTGAAGTCCCATTCATTCTCTTGAAATTTTCCCAACTTGAAAGTATCTACCAGTTTCTCCTCAATTGATATAACCTTCAATAACAGTAATTTTTATTTTTATTTCACATTTTAAGGTATACAAAACACTTTATATACATTACCTTCTTTAATTTTCACCATAAGCTATATGTTATTATCACTTTCATTTTACAAATGAGGAAACTTGAAGTCAGAGAGATTGGACTTGTCCAAGCACAAAACTAATAAGCATTTAAGATGTTTTTAAAGATTTTATTTATTTTGAGTTTTACAATTTTTCCCCCTAATCTTACTTTCCTCCCCTCACCCCCACCCCCCCACAGAAGGCAATTTGCCACTCATTACATTGCTTCCATGGTATACATTGATCCAAATTGAATGTGATGAGGGAGAAATCATATCCTTAAGGAAGAAACATAAAGTAAAAGAGGTAACAAGATCAGACAATAAGATATCAGTTTTTTTCCTAAGTTAAAGGTAATTGTCCTTGGTCTTTGTTCAAATTCCAAAATAACTCCAGAGTTCTTTCTCTGGATACAGATTTAGGTATCTAAATTGTTTAGGTATTTAATCCCCTCTTCATTTAACCTGGGCAACTTATAGTTTTGTAAATATTCATCCATTTCATTTAGATTGTGAAATTTATTGGCATAGAACTGGGCAAAATAATTCTAAATTATTACTTTAATTTCCTCCTCACTAGTGGTGAATTCATCTTTTTCACTTATGATACTAGCAATTTGGTTTTCTTCTATCTTTTTTTATTCAAATTGACAAGAGGTTTATCAATTTTATTGGTTTTTCCATAAAACCAACTTGGTTTTATTTATTAATTCAATAGTTTTTTTTGCTTTCAATTTTATTAATTTCTCCTTTAATTTTTATAAGTTTGGGTTTGTTGCTTCATTATTGTCATTATCAATGATAAAATAATTAATTCTTTCTATAATTTGTTGTTTGATGCATTCATTCTTTAAAATGAAGTTATTCAGTTTTCAGTTAGTTCTAGGTCTATATCTCCCTGGCCCAATATTGCATAGGATTTTTATTGCATTGTGATCTGAGAAAGATGCATTCACTATTTCTGCCTTTCTGCAATTTATTATTAGGTTTTTATGCCCTAGTACATGGTCAATTTTTGTATAAGTGCCATCTACTTCAGAGAAAAAGATATATTCCTTTCTGTGCCCATTCAATTTCTTCCATAGGTCTATCATATCTAGGTTTTCTAACAATCTATTTACCTCCTTAACTTCTTTCTTGTTTATTTTATGATTTGATTTATCTAAATCTGAGAGCAGGATGTTGAGGTCTCCCACTAGTAGAGTTTTGCTGTCTATGTCATCCTGTAGTTCTTTCAGCTTCTCCTCTAAGAATATGGATGCTATGCCATTAGGTGCATACATATTCAGTATTGAAATCACTTTATTTTCTATGGTACATTTTAGGAGGATATAGTTTCCTTCCTTATCTCTTCTAATACTACCTATTTTTGTAGCTGCTTTGTCTGAGATAACAATTGCTACCCCTACTTTTTTCACTTAAGCTAAAGCAAAATATATTTTATTCCAACCTTTTACCTTTACTCTATATGTATCTCTCTGCTTCAAATGAGTTTCTTGTAAGGGTTGTAGGATTCTGGTTTTTAATCCAGTCTGTTATTCACTTACATTTTAAGGGAGAGTTGATCCCATTCACATTCAAAGTTATAATTATTAACTCTTTATTGCCCTCCATGCTATCTTCCCTCTGTATTTCCCCCCCTTTTTTTACCATTTATCCATATTCCCCAGTATTTTGTTTCTGAGTACCACCACCTTCAGTGTGTTTGCCCTCCTATATCCACCCTCCCCTTTCTTTCCCCCTTCACTTTTTCCCTTTTCCCTTCCTTCTGTTAGTTCCCTTTTTTCTCCCCCCATCTCCATCCCCCCTCCCCTTTTCCCTTTTTCATACTTGAAAGGTAAGATATTTTTTAAGCTGAGTGTGTGTGTAAGTTTACTTTAAGCCAAGTCTGATGAGAGGAAGTTTCAGTTGTTTCTCATCTCTTCCCTTCTTCCCCTCTATTACAATAGGTCTTTTGTACCTCTTAATGTAATGAGATTTACCACATTCAATCCGCTCCCTCCTCTTGTTTCTTTCCTGTCCCCCTTTTTATGGAGGAAGTGTTTTTAAACTGTTTTATCTGTCATAGAAAATTTTGAGTAGCCATCACTTATGGCTAAGTATATTCTTTCTGATAGAGTTACAATTCTCAAGATTTATGAGCATTTTTCCCATGCTGTGATATAGCCAGTTTCATCTTATTGGATAGCAGTTTTTTTTCTTTACCCCCCCTTTTCTTTTACTTTTTTTATGTGTCTCTTGAACCTCCTGTTTGATGTCCAAATTATTTATTTAGTTCTGGTTTTTTCATCAAGAATTGGTGGAAGTCTTACATTTCATTAAATGTCTGTCTTTTCCCCTGAAAAAGAAGGTTCAGCTTTTCAGGATAGTGGATTCTTTACTGCATTCCAAGCTCCTTTACTCTTTAGAATATCTCATTCCAGGCCCTTCGATCCCCTAATGTTGATGAAGGTCCTGCATAATTACACAGGTTCTTCTTAATCCTTACTGTGTCTCCTTGGTATTTAAATTGTTTCTGGCTGCTTACAGGATTTTCTCTTTTATTTGATAGTTCTGGAATTTGGTCACAACATTCCTTGGTGTTTTCATTTTAGGATCTCTTTCCAGAGGGGATCGATGTATTCTTTCAATAACTATTTTGCCCTCTGTTCCATGATATCAGGGCAATTTTCCATCACTAAATCCTGTAATATTAGGTCTAGGCTTTTTTTCTCTTCAATGTTTTCAGGAAGACCTATAATTTACAGGTTGTCCCTTCTCACTGTATCCTTGAGGTCAGTGGTTTTGCCGATGAGGTATTTTATATTTTCTTCTATTTTTTTCCTATTTTTTTTGGTTTTGTTTAACAGACTCTTGCTGTCTCATGAAGTCATTAGTTTCCATAGGCTCCATTCTTTGAAGAGAAAAATTTTCTTCATTTACCTTTTGCAATTCCTTTTCCAATTGGTTAATTCTATTTTTGAAAGAGTTTTCCATTTGACCAACTAAAGTTTTGAGAGAATTATTTTGCATTTGTCCAATTGTATTTTCCAGTGATTTTGCTTTCTTGTTGCAAAGTGTTTATTTTCTCTCCCAAATTTTCCAATTGATTTTTAAACTCCTTCCTGATTTCTTCAAGGAAGCCTTTCTGTGCTGGAGAGTAGGCCATATTCTCCTCAGAGATTCTAGGTCTCTCTGAGTTAGTATCTTTTCCTTCCAAGAATTTTTCTATAGATCCTCCTTTGCACTGGCCTTTCTTCATTAACCTAAAACCTTGTGCTGGGGAGGGGATGGTTCACAGGGGTTTGGTGTTGGGATCCCTAGAGGCTTTACTCACTGACTTGTAATATCTCCAGCTGGCCAGTAGGGGGTACTTTTTTCTGGAGTGTCTGTGACCTTGATTGAGGCCTTCTCCCTTGGCCTAGAGGGAGTGGTAGAAGCTTTCGTCTTTAATCAAAGGTGGGCACTACCCTGGGGTAAGGAGATCACCCTCCCTGTTGTCAGCTGAGGTGGTTCTGCTGCTGGGCCTTAGCCTGGGGCAGAGATAGTTTGTAATTGTGTTTGTTCTGGGAAGAGGCTTCAGCAGAAATGCAGTCCTGGACTCTGAATTCCTCCTGATAAGGGGGGCCTCAGGTATTGATGTCTGCAACTCTCCTGCTCAGAAACTCTCCCTCCAACCCTGCTGGCAAGCTCCAGACATCAGTGCCACCACCAATGCCTGTGCTCCCTAGTTGACCCAAGCCCACATGGTCAACCAGGCTCTAGCCCTGAAGCTGATCAAGCAGGTACAGTTCTCAGGCCCTCAGGCTCCAGGGCTCCAGCCCTTCAGCTAATCAGGCTAATCCTCAACTGATCCAGGATCACCAGTCCTGTGCTCCCAGCAGAGTCCACCCTCTCCACCCAGACTCACTCATGATTTCAGAAGACAGATCCTCAGGTAGATGTTCTTCTCCTGGCTTTTCTTTCTGGGTTTTGTCAATCAGATTTCTGTTAAGAGGTTTGTTTCATATTATTTATAAAGGAATATCAGGAGACTTTAGAACTGTGCCTGTCTTCTCTCCCATCTTAGTGGAAGTCTTAAGATGGGTTTTGAGCCAAGACTTCCTTATTCTTTTATTTGGTAGGGGGAGATAATCAGGGTTAGTGACCTGCCCAGGGTCATACAGATAATAGGTGTCTTGGGCTAGATTTGAACTCAGGTTCTCCCGTTTCCAGGACCAGTGCTCTATTCATTGTACCATTTGGGTGACCTCAGGTCTTCTTGATTCTAAGTACAATGATCTACCTACTACTTCATGCCTCTTCTCTCTGACACAATCTCCATGTCATGATGAAACCTCAGAGTGGGTGATTCCTTTGTCCAACTGAAAATATGCAACTTTCTGTAAGTGAAAGAAAATTATGTTTAGAAGGGAGACATTTATGATAAACCAAACAATAGGACACCATATCTTTGAGTTAATCAATAATCTAGAAAGTAATCCAAACTTAACTGCTAGATTCCAATAACAGACAAGTAGATATTATACTTACTAGCTTGCATTATGATCTTTTATTGGAATATCCCATGGGAATTCCCAAATCAAGAGTTTTAAAACCTTTTGTAAGTCAAATATAATCCCCTCCATGAAACAGAAGAAAAAGAAAAACTTTTCTTTTGATAAATATTTCAATAGAGTCCTCTTGGTAGATGCATTTATAGTTTTTTTCCCCTTAAATATCTTACAGCATCCAAGTAATTGCAGCAACTTGGCAATCGTCTACTGTTAAAATTAACAGCTTTAACCGAATGTCTAGGGCTGAAAACAGTTTTTTTCACTGCTATGTTGGCTCGTTTTAACTGCAATTTGTTGTGAAATGGGACAATTTGAACAATTAAGCTTAGCTGAAAACAACCTTCATCAGAACTAAACAGAGTTGCATGTACTATTTAGAGATTTTATAAAATGATGCTTTCCATCCAAAAGGAACCCCTGATTTCATAGTGTTTTTTATTGCCATGCAATTTATTCATTTCTTTTAAGTCAGGAACTCTAAAGAATTTTAGTCAATATATCAGGTTCCTCAGAATCTCATCTAAAATGTTGTTGTTATTTTCAATGATTAGTCTAGTTGACTCTGATAATAACTGAATTCACATTGAGGTGAAAAAAATGTTGAGGGGCGGCTAGGTGGTACAGTAGATAGAACACCGGCCCTGGAGTCTGGAGGACCTGAGTTCAAATCCTACCTCAGACACTTAATAATTACCTAGCTGTGTGGCCTTGGACAAGCCACTTAACCCCATTTACCTTGCAAAAACCTAAAAAAAAATGTGTTGAGTTCAAAAAAGATCTAGATTATTTGAACTAATGAAAGAAAAAAGTATGGGTTAAATCAAATAGAATATAATCCATTTAATGGTTCTAAACTGGATATATACATATAATATAATTATAAGCTTTATAGTGTTTCTCACATTATCAGAGACTAGAATTTCTTAAGTGGATAAACCCTAAAGGAAAAGGTAACCAACCACCTCAACAAGAATGATTAAGGAAGCAGAGTAATTAGTTATACCTGTGGGCACCATTCCCCTTTGACATTCAGCTCATCATTGGCTGATTCTCTATTGGTGTTACCCTGCCTGAATCCCTGGGATACTTCGCTTCACAGTCACTGAGATAAAATCCAAACCAAGGAAAAATAAACATGAAATAACTCTGTGAATCTCTTCTCTGAGAGATGCCACAGCAAGACACAGAAAATAACTGCAACTGGAAAGGCATGTAAGTGCAGAAATTTAGAACAGAAGAGATCTTTGTAGGTCATCTAATCTCGCCCCTTATTTTACAGTTGAGCATATTGCTGGCCAAAGAGGTTAAAAGACTCAATCAAGGTCATACATTAAGAAATTGAAGTTTGCAGGAAAAAAAGTTGCAAGTTCTAGGCTCTTTACATCTTAAGATAACCTCCTAAAAATCAAAACAAAAAATAGCTGTCTGTATCTAAATCTTTCACCCTGAGACTACAGGTTGATGGGCTTTATTTCTGACTATACCAACAACTAACCTTTTGTTTGTAATTAATTATAACCCAATTCTTCTCCTAATGTCCCCTACTTTCTAAAGGTTGGTAAAATTTTCCTCGATAACATTTTGCTGCTTCCTATACCCTCATCGGTATTAAATCTATTGCTCGCCACATTAATACTGATGCAGATAAAATCATTTTCCTTTACTTAATCACTTGCATTTTGCTTGTTGCTCCTGCCTTATTTATATCAAATCTCATTGTAGTTTAAATCATTATTATATAGATTTGGCTGCTTAAGTCATACTTTAATTTTTTATTTCCTTCATTAACGATATCTTACAGTTCACTTTGCATGTAGTTTTCAAAAATAATTTTTCTCAGTCATTTTCAAGTTATGTCTGACTTTTCATGATCCTATTTGAAGTTTTCTCAGCAAATATACTAGAGTTGTTTGCCATGTCCTTCTGTAGCTAACTTTTACAGATGAGGAAACCGAGGCAAAGAAAGTTAAGTGACTTGCCTTTGGTGACACAGACAGTAAGTGTGTGAGGCCACATTTGAACTCAAGAAGATATCTTTCTGTACTAGCCAATACATCACCTAGCTACCCTTCCCAAATCATAATCATTTATAATAAAAGTTGAATAAAGCATTTAATCTTTAAGACAAATATTAATCTTGTCTTCAGCTAAATTGAGAGAGAATACATTATATACCTACTATGTACTAGACATTGCTAATCACTGAAAATGCAAATACAATTCAAAAAAGAGATAATCCCTACCCAAAAAGAATTATATTCTAATAAAGCCAACACATAAAAGAGAGTGGAAAAATGGGGAAATGGAGAGTGTACACACTCATGACAAAGTGGAAAATGCTAGAATCAGGAGTGGATCCAGGAGAGAAGTGAGCATGGAGAGCCTAGTAACTTCCTTAAATAGACTCAGGGTGAGTTACTGGCTAAGGATTAGAGTGGTGGATCTGTGGAGTAGATCAGGCACAAAATAAACAGTTGTAAATTACTATAGTAATCTCCTGTTTGATAAACCCAAAGACTCCATTTCTGAAATAAGAGTTCACTATTTGACAAAAACCTGCTGGGAAAACTGGAAAAGATACAGCAGAAACTAGGCATAGACCAACATCTCACACCCTATATGAAGATAAGGTCAAAATGGATACAGGATTTAGGCATAAAGGGTGATACCATAAGCCAATTAGAACAAAGATTAGTATATACCAGATCTTTGGATCTTGTGACCCACAAAAGATAAAGAACATTATAAAATGCAAAATGAATAATTTTCATTATGGTAAATTTAAAAGTTTTTGCCCAAATAAAACCAATGCAACTAAAGGAATACAGAAAATTGGGAAAATACTTTTACAGCTTGTGCTTCTGATAAAGGACTCATTTCTAAAGCATAGAGAACTGAATCAAATTTATAAGACTACAATTCATTTCCCAATTGATAAATGGTCAAAGGATATGATTAGGCAGTTTTCCTATGAAGAAATTAAAACTATCTCGAATCATATAAAAAGGTGCTAAAATCATTATTGTTTAGAGAAATGCAAATTAAAACAACTCTGAGGTACCATCATACCAATCAGATTGTCCAATATGAGAAAAATGGGAAATGATTAATGTTGAAGAGGATATGGAAAAACTGGAACATGCACGCATTGTTGGTAGAGTTGTGAACTCATCCAACCATTATGAAGAACAATTTGGAACACTGTCCAAAGGGCAATAAAATTGTGCATGACCTTCAATCCAAAGATTGTATCACTAGATCTGTATTCCTGAGAGATAATTTTAAAAAGGGGGAAATACACACATGTACAAAAATATTTATAGCAGCTTTCTTTCTAGTGGCAAAGAATGACTGAATAAATTGTGGTATATCAATGTGATCAAATGCTATTGTTCTGTAAGGAATCATGAATGGGTGGACTTCAGAAAATTCTGGAAAGATTTATATGAAGTGTTGTTGAGTAAAGTGAGCAGAACCAGGAGAATATTATACACATTAACAGCAATATGATACAATGATCACATATGATGGACTTAACTCCCCTCAACTATACAATAATCAAAGACAATTCTAAAGGCCTTGTGATGGAAAATACCATCCACATCCAGAGAAAGAATTGTGGAGTCTGAATGCAGAACAAAGCATATTATTTTCTAGTTTAAGAATTTGATTTATGCTTTATGTTTTTAATTCCCTTTTGTTCTGCTTCATCTTTCACAACGTAACTAATATGGAAATATGCTTTTAACATAGTTATACATGTATAACCTATATCAGATTGCTTTTTTGTCAAGAGGAGGGGGAGGGAAAGAAAAGAAGGAGGAAAGAATGGAATTCAAAATCTCACAGAAAGGTGAATGTCCAAAACTATCTTTGCATGTAGTTGGAATAATAATAAATTGATTTTTTTTTAAAAAAAGTAGACTCAGGGGGCGACTAGGTGAAGAAGTGGATAGAACACCGGCCCTGGAGTCAGGAGGACCTGAGTTCAAATCCGGTCTCAGACACTTAATAATTACCTAGCTGTGTGGCCTTGGGCAAACCACTTAACCCCATTGCCTTGCGAAAACCAAAAAAAAAAAGTAGACTCAGGCAGGAACTGAACAACTGGAGAAAAGTTTCCCAGACTGTTGGGAAACATTGTGTATGGGAATATTGTGAATTATCTTCACCTGGTGTCCTTGAACACCAGAATCTTATCTTACTAAGTGCCATGGGAGTGGGAGTGTATTAGAGACTGGAAAGTATTTAGGCACTGGTGTTTTGGTAAATAAACAGAGCACTTGGGTCTTGATGGAGTACTTGTCTCCTGCCCCTCCAATGCTTCCTTGGAAAAGATAAGGGAGTCCAGAAGTGAGAGACCAGACATGGAGACATCTCCAGGATGAGAAGACTGCTAGTACAGAAGTAGAAAAGGCTGGAGAGTTGGGAGGTTTTCATCCATTGTCTTGTACTCATTGTCTTCACACGAGGTTTTCACAATGGTCTTTTTATGATATATTTGAAACTTCCAAGACCCTCTGAACTGCTTCCATTGATGCTCTCTTGAATGAGTTCAGCTTCAACCTAAGTGCACCAATATAGCACTTGAAAATTCTTCCTCCAGCTACCCCCCTGCACCAAAAAACTGGACACAAAGAATTATATAGTACTGCAAACTGTTTGTCCCTATTCCTTTTACATTTTTTACTGTTCTAACATATTTTCTAACTAGGTCCAGATGGTAGATTTTAAATGAGACTCTTCTATGGACATCTCTCTGTCTCTGAATATTTTGTATTTGTTAGGAAAATATGTCTTGGCTTTGCATCTGTGCTGGCAGCAGAGTCAGCTGCTTGTATTTACTTGTGATGGTAATATGGGAATCCATAACTTTTTCTTCTCTGCATCTCCTTCCCTATACTTCCTATACATAGTTACAGACTGTTAGTTCTAGCTGGAATCTTTTCATTTGTTCATGCATCTGATTTTTCAGATAGTATTAGACATGTATATCAGTTATTGCTGAATCATTTTCAGTTCTGTCCTATTCTTTGTAACACCATTTGGGGCCTTCTTGGCAAAGGTACTGAATGGTTTTCCATTTCTTTCTCCAGCTAATTTTTATATATGAGGAAACTCAGACAAACAGGACCACATAGTGTTTGAGGTCAAATTTAAAGGAAAATGAATTTTCCTGACTCTACACATGCCATCCACAGGATCACTTGGCTGACACATATATCATGTACATTTAATTGCACATTTCAGAGATAGATTTTACTTTGATATTGTATGCTATACCTATGTAAGGCAATTATTCAAACATTTTATAGATTAGAACAGAGAATTAAAAATCAACACTATATGTATGGAAAGAACAATATGCTTAAGGGTTTGGATTTGTTTGTTTTAGAGAGATGAGACCTGTGATTTTTAATGGTAAGTGGAACTCCCAGAATCAAACAGCTAGCAATTTTCCAAGATAGGATTTGAACACAGCCCTTTCTGATTTGGCTCTCTATCAATTATGCTACCAAGTTGTTTCCAATATGGGAAAAACAAATTTTATAAGAGCATTTATAAGAAGAAGAACACTGGGCTTAGAATCAAAAGGTCTGGTTTAAAATCTAGACTCTATCATTTAATGACAGTATGGCTTCAGGCAAGTTACTTGAGGCCCTTGTGCTTCATTTCCTGATTTGAAAAATTAAGATAGCAGTCCCTACCCTGGCTACCTAAAATATGTGACCCCAGATAGTAATCATTAAAGTACTGAATAAATAGTAGTAGTATTACAAAAACCTCACAGTATTTTTAGTTGTCAATAATTCTCATGAATATATACCACATTATTCCTCATATGACACTAAATTGACTTCCTTAAGTCCATACAATGACAACATGTCATTGCCTTAATTATTCAGCAAGGGAGTATAACACCTGAGTTATTACCAGGTGGTGTTCTTCTTGATTCACTTGCCTTAGAGCTATCTCAGCTCTTCATGGGTTCATAGAAGGTTAACCTACAAAATACTATACTATTGCCTTTCACCAGTAAAGGATCTTCAGTCCAAAAAACTCTTAGACTGCCCATTATATTACCCCTTCCAGCCAGCACTTCAAGGTGTGAGGTTACAAGTAGTAATGCTAAGTGGTTTAAACCCACATTGACTGAATTATACTCTAATAAGAAGATGCTATTTACTCAAAAGAAGAAAATATCAAATCTATAGGTATGGAATCCTCATGCTACATCTGAACTTTTATTCTCTGGTCATATCAAAACACAAATACACACACACACACACACACACACAAACATACAGACTCTGACATGGTGAAAACTGAATGAAAAAATATTTATCACTCCTACATGATACTGTCTTTCTCTAACTAGCTCCTATAAATCTTCGACCACTTTTCCTCCCAGTTCTTTGTAGAAATTGAAAAGAAATTTCTGATCCTTAATATTCATAGGTCATGTAAAGGGAATAAGGATGTGTCATACATAATGCCAAGAGAAATCATGTGGAGACAGGTAGGGGGAAAAAAAGTCTTTTCAAATGTATTTATCAAACTACAGGAGTTTCACTAACAACCAGCTTGGAGAATTAGGACCCTGACTGAGCTCTGGAATCTGCCTCTGCTGCCAGATATGATCTCTTCTGAAGACTAGTCTGTAACAACCTTGGTTTAATGAAAGCAGTTCCCTACTTAACATTTCTCAAATGACAAACTAAAAGAATGGATTTCAAAGATGCCACTCACATGCTGGCAATTACCCATAATCCAGATTCCCTGCATGGTAAGTATGAAGTTTGAATCTTCAGGGCAGTGGAAAGAAAATGGAAGTCCACCAATCCTGGATTTCATACTCTCTAGTTTATTATACAGTTTTCTGATTGTTGTAAGTGTGTCTCTCAATCTCTCTCCCTATAAATAATCATCACCACCAGTGTAATAGGAAGAATTATAATAATTCAAATAGATAAAATGTCACCATGTGAGTAAACAGTTAATTGTATCTGAAGAAAGAGAATCTTACTATTTAAGATATCTTTTTTTAAAAAAAACTTGAAAGAGCATAAATTGGTTTCAACAATGCAGATACAAAAACATCAACTTGGCAATCAGCTAAGAAGCTGAGTAGTCAAATCTGGTTATGAAGTAAACCAAGTCCATGTCATCAGAAGATACCTCTATTTGATTGTTTAAGATGCATAAGCCATCATGGGTATTATTTCATCAAAGAAGATCAAGGTTGGCCTGAGAAAATCTATTGAGTAAAGTAAGTTGTTTTAATTAGCCATTTCTCATTTACCTACACACACACACACACACACACACAGACACACACAATGTAGGCAGCTAGCTAGTCTGGGCCCACCCTACCTGTCCTTATTTTTGTCCTTGTGGTGCCCTCAACCCCAACTCTTCACTTTCATGCCTAGGGCTTGTTGTTTCCATGTTCTCTCTGCCCTCATTAAAACTTTTCTGGCCTGTATCTGATCCCTTCGGGCCTCAAGTGGCAACTAAGTAATCTGATCAATTAATCATTACTGTGTGCTAAGGGAGAGGACTACAGAACTGTTCCCAGGTAACATATGGAAATTTTAATCATTACTCACTAGAGATGATATTTCACCTTTTTTTTTTTAGTTTAACCCCATAGGGAATCCTATAGTAAGAATTTAGAAACAAGTAATAGAGAAGGGTTGTATTATGGCAGGTCAGTGAGAGATTAGAGAAGGAAAAGAATCCGACTGAAAAATGGAAAGGAGTATAAAAATAGCTACCAATTCCATCTATAGACATGTAGCTTATAATTTCCTATTTTTAAATATCTAAACTTATCTGAAGCCTGAAGATTTATAGCCTGTCTTCAATAAAAAATTAGCTGAGGGCATGTGCATGGGATAGGGGAGTGGAGAGAGAGAGAGAGAGAGAGAGAGAGAGAGAGAGAGAGAGAGAGAGAGAGAGAATAATCTAATACTGATGATACAAAGGAAGGGCATAATGTCAGTGGACATTTTAAAGTTGCATTTGGCACTTGTACAGAAAGCTATTGTCCCATCCAGGTGACCATATGCCTACTGGGTAGGAGAGAAGCTTCTAGGCACAAAGCCAGTATTTCAGCCTACTCCTCTCTAATTTGGATTAATAATTCATCACATTATTGGAAAGGGTTATATTCTATACCCAGTCAGCTGGATGACAAAGAACAATTTATTTCAAGTAGCCCAGGCAAAACTTTTCCTCTGTTAAAATGCAAGACAAATCTCCATTTATCATCTTAGTATTAGGATTGATCCATTTATTCAACCCGCATCTAATGTAAATATAGAAGTTGTATGATGGAGAAGAAAATAAGTAAACAATGGGGACCCCTGACCTTGAGAACCATGAAATCTGACTAGGAACAGCTTCAGAACAACTCTAAAGGGGCATATTATTAGCAAAGGTGTGATGGTATTTTACAGATTACTTGAGTTTTGAGAGGAGAAATTAGAGTCAAGGTAAGTTCATGCTAAAAAGGGTTCAGGGAGGCGAGAAATCTTAAAATGACTATAAACAGATTTCCAGAGACTTTCAGCATTTTAGTGATAAATTCCTTTGTGGGAGAGATTTTTAATCTATTTGTGTTTCATGGACCCTCTCTGAAACATGGTAAAGTCTATGGATCCCTTCTTAGAATATGACTTTTAAATGTATTTAATAAAATACAGTACATAGGATTAAAAAGGAATCAATTTTTTCAGAAACAAATTCATAGAAATTTTGAAATTCATGCACTAATATCTGTTGTGAATCCCATATTAAGAATCTCTACTTTATAGGTAATTGAATCATGATAATGTATAAATGAGGATGCCTACAAAATTCATAAAATTGTCCTAATACAGATGGCACTTTTTTCCAGGATATTGTTCAAAGCACACATCCCCTTCACTCACAATTTTAGTATAAATTCTCCTTTGTTCCCCTTAATATTTGATCACTATCTGTTGAACCAACTCTACGGACTTACCTCACTGTGCTATATTTATTTGTGTAGCTCTCCTCCCCCTACTAGATGGGAAACTCCTTGAGGTTTTGGCCTATGCTTTTCATCTTTGCATACCAAGCAACTGTCTTTTTCATAGTAAGCACTTAGTAAAATTTTGCTGATTTCAGTTGGGTTGAGTGTTTATGGAAAGAGCTCTGAAGAGTGTTTAAGGTAGAATGCCTTGTAATACAGTGGGAAGAGTGATGATCTTAGAATCAGCTTAATGAGTTAAATACTCTGAGACCTGGGAGAGATCACTAAATCTCTCTGGTCTTGCTTACTCATTTATTAAAAAATAGGTGTTGACTTTGATGGTCTCTTAAGTCCTTCCCTGCTCTATATCTGCAATCCCATGAATACCCTCAATTGTCATGGTTTAGTGATATCAACCATTATCTTCACAAGGGGAGCAGAGAAAACTGCTTCTTTACCTTGTAGTTCAATAAAAAAATTGCTACAGATATCAGCAGACAGACTACATATGCAGCTAGTTGTACCATTCCATTGTTCTTTTATGAATTCATACAATTAAACTCTATTCATGGAAATTTAAAAGCATTTTCAGTTTAAGAAGACAATGACAAGGGTAAAAATAGTATTTTTATTTCTGAGGCATTGTTTAAACCTTTAAATTGAAATGAATGAAAAACACAGAGGCAGAGTTGCTGGGCAATTAATAATCAATGTATTAATTAGACCAACTAGTAATCAATAAATTGATGGTCAATGGTTTCAATAACCAAAGATGAAATAATGGAGATGCTGAAAGTATCAATATATTTTTGAAAAGGGGAATGATCCTGATAAGTAAAACTCAACTTTGATTGATAGATATTCAATGAAGAAATGGGTTAGAAGTCTTTATCTCTTTCTGCTGAGAATGTAGTTTGATCATGAAAATCAGCATTCTGGATAGAGTAATCCATTTCCATCCAGACCTCTCAGTTTGACTTACACCTTCATGAGCTGGATCTACTTCAATACTAATGGAGAAGTACAATTATAGGGCTGTTCTCTTCAGGGCTAAGAACTCACCCAAACTGGATTCTATTCTGGTTGGATGGGATCTGACCCAAGATTGAAGAGCATGTGCCCCTGAGAGTTAGGAGTGATCTCATCAATCAGTTCAGAGACTGACTGACCTTCTACAGGGACTGGGTCCTAAATGAGAAAATAGACAAAGAAAAGGCCAATTTAATAATTAATTATTAAAATAAAAGAAAATTAACTTCTCTCAAAATCAACTATTATATAATCTTTTTCAGAATTCTGCCCCACCCCTTAAAGTTTTTTCATGGATTTTTCAAAACTATAAGAATACAATTATATGTTTTTAAATATAGTAAGTAAATAATAGTAAGAACAGTAGGAAAAGTAATAGATAAGTTTATTATGCTTATAAGAAATAATCATTATTTCTATTTACAACCATTCCCTAAAACTGCACAATTTACTTTGGAATCATATAACTTAATACTACAAAGAATCATTTAATTGTCCTTTCTGAAACATTCTCAATTTTCCTTCAAATTCCTTCACCTACTAGTATAAATTGAATAAAGTTACTAATATTTTTACTAACTTTTACTATCTTTTTTGAGTTTGCTGCCTTTATCTACATGCTTAGTCTCATTTTTTGTATTCTGATTTCCTCTTCCTTCCCCTGAAAATTGAACATTCATTATTCACTCAACTTCCTTCAATCTTCCTCTCTATGTTTCTCTCTTTTTTTTTTTTTTGATTTTTGAAAGGCAATGAGGTTAAGTGACTTGTCCAAGATCGCACAGCTAAGTAACTATTAAGTGTCTGAGGCCAGATTTAAACTCAGGTCCTCCTGACGCCAGTGCTCTATCCACTACACCACCCAGTTGCCCCAAATTTCATTTTCTAAGGACTTTAAGGTGTTTTCCTCATATCAACCTATAGGGTAAGTATAGTATCATCCCCATTTAACAGAACAGGAAACTGAGACTCAAGAAGATGAGAGTGTAAACTGCTGGAGGACAAAGACTTTTTTGTCTATGCTCCCCAGCCTAACAGAAAGCTTTCTACAAAAGAAATACTGAATAAATGAGAATTCAATTGGCATAGACTGAATCCTACTCTAAAAATGTGAATTTAGTTCTTAGTGCTTAGGTAGTTACTTGGTGCAGTAGACAGAGAGCTAGACCAGAAATTAAGTTCAGTCATGTTTTTTCAGTAATGTCAACTCTTCATGACCCTATTTGGGGTTTTCTTGGCAAAGATACTGCAGTGGTTTCCTATTTCCTACTCCAGGAACTGAGGCAAACAAGGTTTGCCTAGGGTCACACAGCTAGTAAGCATCTGAGGCCAGATTTGAACTCTTGAGGATGTCATTCTGATTTCATGTTTGGTGTTTATCCACTGCATCATCTAGCTTTCCTAGGTATCAGGAAAACCTGAGTTCAAAACTAACCTCAAAAACTTATTAGCCAGCTGTCTGAATGGGTAAGTCACTTAACATCTATCTGCCTGTTTCTACATCTGTAAAATAGGGATAACATAGTGCCTGCCTTCCAGAGTTGTTATGAGGATAAAATGAGGTAATAAATTTAATATACTTTGCAAACCTTAAAGAACTATATAAATGCTAGTTATTATTACTTTCTACTTCAGCAGTTCTAAAATCTATCATCACCAATCTCTGAAAAAAATAGCTTCATCTCCAAAAGGGTATTTTTTTAAACTATACTTCAAGTGTAGCATTCTCTAAAAACAAAAGAAACTATAGAGCTATTTTTCTAATGAATGAAGATTTTTTCCCGCTTGAAAAAAAAAAGTTGAATCATTTAAGAAAATGACTCTTTTAAACATTCACCTTGCAGTGAGTGATAAAAAAAATCTAGAGCAAAAGCATATGAAAGCTAAGTTTTCTTTCAGTGGAAATTAGCTCTTAATTTTATTAATATTTGATATTTGGCCCTTAGGAATCTTTTATTGTCTGCCTAGAGAACTATTCAAATCTCAAGTTCACCTTGAGCCCTAATGCTTCCAAATGATCTTGCTTTTTTAAAATTAAAGCTCCGCAATCTCAACAGTAAGAGATGTGATAGGGCAGAAACATAAACCCTGCCTATCATGGTGTGATTATTGTAATTTGTTGTTCTCATTTCTTTCCTGAAATGTCCCCAAAAGCAATTTACAATCCCCAAGAAGCAGAAGTGAATATATCCCCTCACCTTGGCACAAATATCAGTAATTTTCAGTAGTTATTCTGTTTTCTAAAAAGTCTTTCCCTTCTCTTTTCTCTCTCTGTCTCTATCTCTCTCACTTCCTCTGCCATCCCTCCAAAATGTTTGTCCTTCATTCTTGAAGAGACCATGACATCAGGGAGGTGATGCCATAACAAACATGCGACTTGAATTTCAGTAAGGGAGTGCTGTGCTAAGTCACCAGCCTCACTTTCTCCTTCCAGAGGCATCTGAATCCAGTGGCCAGATATGAATCAGGATAACTGGCAATGGCTCTGGATGCAAGGCATTCAGGGTTAAGTGACTTTCCCAGGGTCACACAGCTAGTTAATGTCAGTTATCTGAGATCAGATTCGAACTCTGGTCCTCCTGACTCTAAGGCCAGTGCTTTATCCACTGTGCCACCTAGCTGCCTATTCCCCAAAAAAGATGCATACAAGACACACATCCTGAATTTTCAAATATGAAGACAATATTAAGAATTCCATCTCAGAAGACAGTTGACGCAAAAGACTTTTAAGGTATTTTACTTATCTTTCTGACTATCCCCTTCTTTCCCCCAAAATATCTTTCACATAGAAGATATTCAATGAATATTTATTCTGATTTGATTTTCCATTTTGGAACTCCATTTGAGTACACACTAAGATTAAAGAGAGACCAACACTGCAAGAAATAACATTTCAAAAGCAGCAAAAAAAACATCAGAATACAACTTGTATGTGGAATATTATATCTTAGAACTAAATTGACCAGATTCATACCCTATCAAGAATTCATGAGTCCAATATGCTGATCAAGGAAATAATGGTTTAATGAAAAAAATAATAAAAATTAAAATGAACAGGCAGATGATTCAACAACTATATCAAATTGACCTTTACCACAAATGTTGCATAAAGTATTGAGTGAATAAATCATCTCTCTGGAGATGACAGCTAAATCTATATATTCATCCCTAATTTTTCTCCTAAAGTCTATTCCCATACCACTTACTGCCTCTTTGGACATATCTACCCAGATGTCTTGCTCACAAATCAAACTAAATGTATCTAAAGCAAAATTCACTATTTCTCCCCAATAAATCCACTCCTCTTCTAGATTCCCCTGTTTCTATTGAGGTCACATTTCAGTCTCCAAAAGTTAGACTATTCTACCCTCATCATCCATATGGGTCTATTCTTCCAATAAAACTGCTGCAGACTTTGAGGTCTGGAGTTTTCTGGTTTCTCAGAGCTTAACTCTCTTTTGCTCAGTAGGTAACAAGAAGGAATATGAAAGGAAAATAGACATCCTCCAATTCAACCAGGTTTAAAATTCTAGAGTTATCAGAGACTCTTCCCTATCCCCTTACCGTCCATTATCAAAAAGTTGTCAAATGCTATTTTATCTCCACAACATCTCTGAACTCTTCTCTCATCGTTTACACTGCCAGCAACCTGATTTGAGAATTAGAAATTCCTCTCTCACACTTTTCATTCTTAATTCAAATTACTCAATTTAATATATATTTCAGTCCTACTAAACTGCTACCTATATCTCCTTCCATTTGAAATAAATGAATGAAAAACACTTTTTAAAAATGCTAAAACTTGTTAAGCTTTCTACTACACATTAAAATACTAGTTCCAAAAACCAAAAAGGCAACAACTCTGCTCTCAGGAAATATATAATCCAACAAGTGAAAACAACACATAGAAGGAAATGATGCTCAGGAAGGGATATTTTGGCTTGTAATGTCTCAGGTACAGTCATCAAGTCTTAGAGTAAACAACTGAGATGCCTTCTCCATGGATGCCTATACTGATTTGATTTCTCTCACCAGACAAGAGGAAGAAGTAGGAAGAGTTGGAACCCCATGAAGTGTGACAGGAAGATGACCAGAGTACAGCATGGTAGTGCTCACACTGAATAGCTTTAGTGGATTCTCTTCAAATAGGAAATCACAGAACCAGGGCAGAAACTAGAGGACTGGGGCAGGAGCAAAGAACAAAGTAACAATAGTAACAAATATTCAACAGGGCAGGAACATCTGGGGTTGGTGAGTTATGGTGAACAATGAGATCTTGAACTGAAGAACCAGGTCTGAAATAGAGAAGTAGAAACAGCAGCTGATTTGACAAAATAGAGCATCCATTCCTACTAAAAACACTAGGGAGTGTAGGAATAAATGGATTGTTCCTTAAAATAATTAGCAGTATCTATCTGAAACCATCAACAAGCATTATATTCAATGGAGAGAGGCTAGAGGCATTCCCAATAAGACCAGGAGTGAAACAAGGGCCCATTATCACCACTACTATTCAATATTGTATTAGAAATGTTAGCTTCAGCAATTAGAGAAGAAAAAGAAATTAAAGGAATTAGAATTGGGAAGGGAGAGACAAAACTCTCACTCTTTGCAGATGACATGATGGTCTACCTAGAGAATCCCAAAAATTCATCCAAAAAATCTACTGGAAACAATTAGCAATTTTAGCAAAGTTGCAGGTTATAAAATAAACCCTCATAAATCCTCAACTTTTATGTATATGTCTAGCAAGATACAGCAGGAAGAGCTAGAAAGAGAAATCCCATTCATAGCAACCTCAGACAATATAAAATACCTGGGAGTCTATTTGCCAAGGCAGATTCAGAAACTTTTTGAAAACAATTACACAACACTTCTCACACAAATTAAATAAGATTTAAATAACTGGGCAAATATCAACTGCTCATGGATAGGTAGAACTAATATAATAAAAATGACAATTCTACCAAAACTAAACTACCTGTTTAGTACCCTACCAATGAAAATTCCAAAAAATTACTTTAATGAGTTAGAAAAAATTGTAAGTAAATTCATATAGAGAAGTAAAAAGTCAAGAAATTCCAGGAACTTAATGAAAAAAAGTGCAAAAGAAGGGGGCTTAACCCTACCTGATCTAAAATTATATTATAAAGTATTAGTCATCAAAACTGTTTGGTATTGGCTAAGAAATAGAGTGGTGGACCAGTGGAATAGACTAGGTGCAAAAGTAGGAGACAATTATAGTAATCTTCCCTTTGATAAACCCAAAGAATCCAGCTATTGGGATAAAAACTCTCTCTTTGATAAAAATTAACTGCTGGGAAAATTAGAAGTTAGTATGGAAAAAACTTAGACCAACACCTCATACCCTTTACCAAAATAAGATCCAAATGGTTACAGGACTTAGACATAAAAAAAAAAAAATACTATAAGCAAATTAGAAAATCAAGGACTAGTTTACATGTCAGATATATGGAAAGGAAAGCAGTTTATGACTAAGGAAGAGTTGGAGAACATCTCCAAAGACCAACTAGATGATTTCAATTACATTAAATTAAAAAGCTTTTGCACACATAAAACCAATGTAACCAAGATCAAAAGAAATGTAGTAAATTGGGAAACAATCTTTACAACTAATGATTCTGACAAAGGACTCATTTCTAAAATATACAGAGAACTGAGTCGTATTTTTTTTGTTTGTTTTTTGTTTTTTGCAAGGCAAACAGGGTTAAGTGGCTTGCCCAAGGCCACACGGCTAGATAATTATTAAGTGTTTTGAGACTGGATTTGAACCCAGGTACTCCTGACTCCAAGGCCGGTGCTTTATCCACTATGCCACCTAGCCACCCCTGAGTCATATTTTTAAAACTAAAAGCCATTCCCCAATTGACAAATGGTCAAAGGATATGCAAAGGCAATTTACAGATGTGGAGATCAAAGCAATCCATAGCCATATGAAAAAAAATGCTCTAAATCATTAATTATTAGAGAAATGCAAATTAAAGCTTCTCTGAGGTACCACCTCACACCTCTCAGATTAGCCAATATGACCACAAAGGATAATGATCATTGCTGGAAGGGTTGTGGGAAATCTGGGACACTATTATACTGTTGGTGGAGTTGTGAACTCATCCAACCTTTCTGGAGAGAAATTTGGAACTACGCCCAAAGGGCAACAAAAATGAGCATACCCTTTGACCCAGCAATACCACTACAGGGTATATACCCTGAAGAGATCATGAACAAGGAAAAAAACATCACTTGTACAAAAATATTTATAGCAGCCCTGTTTGTGGTGGCAAAGAAATGGAAATCAAGTAAATGTCCTTCAATTGGGGAATGGCTTAGCAAACTGTGGTATGCATATGTCATGGAACACTATTGTTCTATTAGAAACCAGGAGGGATGGGATTTCAGGGAAGCCTGGAGGGATTTGCATGAGCTGATGCTGAGTGAGATGAGCAGAATCAGAAAAAACACTGTATACCCTAACAGCAACATGGGAGTGATGATCAACCTTGAAGGACTTGCTCGTTCCATCAGCACAACAATCGGGAACAATTTTGGGCTGTCTGCAAAGGAGAGTGCCATCTGTATCCAGATAAAGAGCCATGGAGTTTGAACAAAGTTCAAGGACCATTCCCTTTAATTTAGAAAAAAAACAGATATCTTATTGCCGGATCCTGTTATTTCTTAGACTTTTTGTCTCTTCCTTAAGGATATGATTTCTCTCTCTTCACACTCAATTTGGATCAATGTGCAACATGGAAACAAAGTAAAGACTGACAGATTGCTTTCAGTGGGGGGGGGTGGAGGGAGGGAAGTAAGATGGGGGAAATTGTAAAACTCAATATTTTTAATAAAAATAAATTTAAAAAAAGAAAAAAGAAACAGCTGAGAAATACGGTAGCCACAATGAAAATAACAACACTATATAGAACATTAAAGTTTGCAAAAAGCTTTACATTTGTTATCTCATTTGATCCTCCTAATAACCCTTTAGGGTAGATGTTATCATTATTTTCATTTTATAGATCAGGAAACTGAGATGCAGAGAGATTAAATGCCTTGTCCCAGTTTTCATACCTGACCAATATCTGATGAAGGATTTTAAATTCAGGTCTTCCTTACTCTCTTACTCTATCAACAATGCCATCTAGCAGCATAGCAGGAAGGAAGATGATCATAATACCATCTTCCATCTCCTAACATTCAGACAAGTTGTCCCCAGTTCTTGTAATACACTCCTTCCTTATCTTGATCTTTCAGAATTCTTAGCTTCCTCTAAGGATCAGTTCAGGTGCTCCCTCCTCCAAAATGTCTTCTGTGACTCTTCCTAAGTGTCCTCTTCCTCCTGAATCTTAATACCTCATCCAATCTGACTACAAGGGAGACTCAGTCTTTTGTCTTTTCTAACTATTTAACTATCCATCTAACCAGTAATGAAAGCCAGGAATATGACTAGATAAGGAGATAATAAGACTCTTGTCCTCTAAGCTTGTCCCTGTATCTGACTATTCTCCTTTCATATTCCTTCTTGTTACCTACTGAGCAAAAGAGAGTTGAGCTTTCAGAAATCAGAAAACTCCAGACCTCAGAGCCTGCAGCAGTTTTATTGGAAGAATAGACCCACATGGACGATGAGAGTAAAATAGTCTAGCTTTTGGAGATTAAAACTGTGAGGACTAAGTAATACAAGGAACACCCAAAGCTAGCATGAGTTCTCAGAGATACACAAAAACCTAGTATTCAGAAAATTCAATTTGAGAGGGATAGACTTAGATTTGAAGGTACTAGGAGATGGCATTCAGCTATGGGTTTCTGTATTGCTTGTTTTAAATAAATTAGTGTCTGGTGAAAGAATTTCCTACAGAAGAAAAGAGTTATTATAGACAAGGTTATGGTGGATGGTGCATGGATAGAAAATGCTGGCAAATTCTTTCTTCATTGAGCTTTCTTCTAGAGAGAACTTTTTTCTGGTCCTATGATTATTTTCTGGTCCTTTGGTGGGGAGGAGAGGAAAAAGCAAAAAGGAGCGCTTTTCTAAAGGAACTAGTAAAAGCCTGTGCTCTAAACATAAAAAATCATGGCAAAGTCAATGTTTATCATGGAGAAGAGACAGGCAACAATCATTTAAGTCAGAACTTAGAAGCAAAGAAAAAGTTCACAGTTGGATAGCTGGAAGGAGATTGGGGCAGGGCAAGGGTTCCTGGAAGTTGGTGGCAGAGACTGTATGTCTAAATCCAACAGAACTAAATGTTCTGCAGATCATTATCTAGTAGAGATAATGTTCTTGACAGAGACCATCAGAGACCAGATCCAGTGAAAACAGCATGATAATATCAGCCACAACCCAGAAGCATCATAGTGGGGAATTGCCCTTGACACAAATTCCCTGGATGTATTTGTACCTTAGCTACAAGTATTTTAGAGTATAATTTGCCACTCTATATATGTGCCATGGTCACATATGTACTTAAGAATGCACCCCTCCATATGTGCACCATATCTTTTCTAATGTGTTCATGGTTTATGTTTTCTATAGCTGTCCTCTTTCTACTGGTAAGTGTATTTGTCAGGCATATGGTGGGGGTGGGGTAGATGAAGGTCAGGGTTAACAG
The DNA here is from genome assembly GCF_037893015.1 of Macrotis lagotis. Taxonomy (NCBI): domain Eukaryota; kingdom Metazoa; phylum Chordata; class Mammalia; order Peramelemorphia; family Peramelidae; genus Macrotis; species Macrotis lagotis. The sequence goes on from NC_133664.1 coordinate 127,794,077, forward strand.
TATCAAAGTTTCAGAGATCAAGTCTCATAAGGACTGAGAGAAGAGCATTGGATTTTGCAATGAAAAGATCATCAATAATATTGGAGATAGCAGTTTCAGTTTTGTACTGAAGCAGAAAATCAGACTGGAAGGGAATAAGGTGAGAAAAAGAAGTAAAGAAATGGAGAAACCAGTATATATACACAAGAAGACTATTAAGAGGGAGAAGAAGGGGCGGCTAGGTGGTATAGTGGATAAAGCACCAGCCTTGGAGTCAGGAGTACCTGGGTTCAAATCCGGTCTCAGACACTTAATAATTACCTAGCTGTGTGGCCTTGGACAAGCCACTTAACCCTATTTGCCTTGCAAAAAATAAAAAAGAGGGAGAAGAAAATCTAAATGCTGCTTATAAGGAAGATTAGGACAAGGGGTTTTTTTTATTTGATTTGATTTTTAAAAATAAATGAATGTACATATTTAACCTTTATCAAATGGCTTACTGCCATGGGGAGAGGAGAGGGAAGAGAAGGTGGTAGAAAAATGTAGAACTCAAAAGCTCATAAAAGAATGATTGCTGAAAACTATCTTTGCATGTAATTGGAAAATATAGAGTAGATAGATAGATAGATAGATAGATAGATAGATAGATAGATAGATAGATAGATGATAGATGATAGAAAGTAAGAATATCTTGGGAAATGGGGAAGGTCTGGACATGTTGCAAACAAAAGGAAAAGACTGAGATGAGACAAAGATCAGAGTATTCAAGGGGGCAAATTGCTGGACTAAATATTAGGCAATAGAACCAGAAGACAGATATCTAACTCCTTTTAAAAAAGGAATAAAACATGAAAATTAGTTAATGACTTGAAAAAGATTTGGCTAGATTGAGGGGAAACCTCAATATAGAAGTGACAATGAGAAATAAAGAATATGTCTCCTCCTCTTGGACTAATATGTCACAGATCCTGAGAGAAGGATCACACATAGAAAGAGGCAGTCAAAGATGTGATTTATGTCTTCTTGAGGGATCCACCATCAGCTGAAACAGAGTCAGAAAATGAGCAATAGGGGAAAATAAAAGGAAGAGGAACACTAAAATTACCAAAGATCTCAGAAGCAGAAAAAACTCAAAGACTTTAATCATAAGCACATAAAATAACAGGAAAAAAAATTAACAGCAGAAGGAAATATATCACAGTTTTGAATAAACATTGCAAAATAAAAGAAAATAATTCAATGCTTGATGAGACAAAAAACCTTATAGATTTTGAGATCAGAGAATCACAGCATGTTTCTGAGTGGCTTAAATAATGAGATTTGTGAGAGCAGAATTTATGACCTGAACAGCAAAAATAATTGCCAAAACAGAAAAACTAGAATCTGGAATGGCAAATTTTATCAAAGAAACAGAAGAGAGAAAGGCTAATTAAGAATATAAATATGCAAAAGTGAGGGATCTTCTAGGAGAAGAGAAGCAAAAAAAGTAATATCATTTTTTAAAATGTTCTCTATTATAGTGAAACATTGATCTAAATACAGGACATAAGAACATAAGAATTGTGGGTCTCCCGGGAGAACACTACAAGCCAAAAAAAATCCTGAACAGAAAAATGAAATAAATAGTACATAAAATGGTCCAGAACTTCAGAACATTCTGAAAACAGAATATTAATTGAAAGAATCCATAGATTGTCTCCAGAAAACAAAACAAAACTCCAAAACACCTAGTGGTTAAAGTTTAATTTAAAAATTAAATGCAAACTTTGAATAATTGGTAGGTATAGATACTGGATAGAGATGAAAATAAATTCTGTCCAAGCTTTTGGTTCTAATCCAAACTGAATCTAAATTTGTTGCAAGTCCCATAAGTACATTCTAAGGTATACTCAGAAGAAACCTAAGTTGCTAATCTACATCTATAAAAAGGTTCCACATCAGAAGTTGCCTATATTAGACCCTAATGTGCTGTTGGTGGAGTTGTGAATTCTTAAGAACATTGCCCAAAATATATTCTAAAGAGATTTTTTTTAAAGGAAAAGGATACCAAAAACAGTTATAGCACCTCTTTTTTGTGGTGACAAAGAATGGGAAATTAAGGGAATGACTGTTCAAGATGTAGTATATGATTTGATAGGATACTATTTTGCTATAAGAAATGATAAGCAAGACACTATCAGGAAAAACCTGTAAAGACTTACATGAACTGATGCAAAATGAAGTGAGCAGAGCCAAAAGAAAACTGTGCACATTAACAGCAATATTGTGCTATGATCAATTGTGAATAACTAAACTATTCTTAGTAATATAATGATCCAAGACTATTCTGAAGGACTTAGAATTTTAAAAATGCTGTCTACATTCAGTGAAAAAAACTGATGGAGTCTAAATGCAATTAAAGCATATTTTTTATATATACTTTATTTTTCTTTGGAGTAGGGAACTCTTTTCTTTTGCAACATGGTCTATATGGAAATATGTTTTGCTTGACTGCACATGTATAACATATCAAGTTGATTGTCTTCTCAAAGAAGTGGGATGGGAGAGAGATTTGAAACTCAAAATTTTTAAAAATCTAATATCAAAAATTCTTTTTATATATAATGAGAAAAAACAAAATATCAACATTTTCACACATGAAAAAAGTTCCCCTTCATTGAGGATACACAGATAGAGAGTCCCAACTCTCTCTCCACAAATAAATACATACATACATATATATATATATATACATACACACATACATGGATGGATAGATAGATAGATAGGTAGATAGATAGATAGATAGATAGATAGATAGATAGATAGATAGATAGATATAGATAGATAGATAGATGATAGAACAAAAAGGTTGCATCATTTTATTCCCTACAACTTTATAAGCTGGTTAAGGCTAGAAATTGTGTAACACATCACAGCATCATAGGTTTGGAGCTAAAGGGGATCTCAAAAGACATCTGGTCCAAAACCTCTCATTTTACAAATGAGGAAATAGATTAAATCATCTGTTCATGGTCACACAGATAATATTTAACAGTCGCAAGATATAAACCCAAAGTCTTTTGACCCTTAATCCAGAGTTCTTTCCACTGTTCTTTGTCTCTTCCCCCATATATATATTAGACAAAGCCCAAAAGTAAGTGCTCAATAAATGTTTGTTGAATAATTAATAATAGATAACTTCTTGCTTGGTGATTCCCTCATCACCTGATAATAATACAATTCTGTACCTTTTTTTAAAAAAAAGGATGGAAATTATATAAGAATTCTCTTCCTCCCACCCTTCCCCTTCCCAATTTTTAAAATAATTGTTTTCAAAGATACTGTAATGATGTCCCCATGGAAGCAAACTGAGAGCAAATTCAGAAGAAGCACATGTTATCAGCTAAAAAGATTTAAGTTATGTCTCCAAGATGCAAAAACAATCATATGATTCAGTCAAGATAGTTTTTTTTTTAATCAGATGAGGATTTAATGTGATGTAAACAAAACAACTGACTGAATCTTTTCTCTTTCCCAACCAGTTGTTATACACTGTTTAGACAGGTTCAGGAAGAGACTTTGGCTCTTGAAATGTGACTCATATTCAAGTCTTAATAAAATCTGTGAAAGGGTAAAAATGAGTTTTTTGCTGTCATAATAACAGGCTGGGGAAATAATTATGGAAACAACTGATGGAAATACCCAAAAGCCTTTCTTTTCTTAAATTTTGGTTACAGTCCTGATTTCACTGATCTTATCATAATTACTGTTGTTCACAGATCAGTAAAAACTTCTTGAAACAAAAATCTCTGGCTACACAAAAAGGTGAAGGAGAAGGAGGGAAAACAAGAATCATGCTAGACAGAAAAAGAGCAAAAAAAAGTGTAAATAATAAAGACATCTGCTAGAGAACAAAACGGTTAAAATGGTGCTATCTCCATCATGACACAGGAAGCTGAGAAATTGTTGCTCCTTGATTTTCACAACCCAGATTTCTCAAGATGACAAGTACAATAGATTTTATTTTCATCTATTTCACAGTTCTCTTATTAGTACCCAAGAGTTGACATCTTTCATCAGAATATCTTACATTTTCATTTGAGAAACTGCACGTCTATACTATCTGAAAAACTGTGCCTGAGAAGGAATGTGGGAATCCTGACCCCCATGTTTTCCTTAAATCAGCTCACTAAAGGGATAAGCAAAGATTCTTTTTTTAACTTCAAAAACATCACATCATAATGAAATGAGCAGGCAACGGACAGGAAATTTAAGTTATGGTATCAGTTCTGCCAGTAAATAGCTATGTGACTGAGACAGGTGCCTTAACCTCTCTGTGGTTTTACAGGATCACAAAGTTTAAAATTGGAAGAGTCCTGGAGATCATTTGGTTCAAAATTCTCACTTAACAGATGGGGAAACCAAAAAAGAAATGGTTTAATCGAACACATGATAATAAATAACTAAGCCAGCAGTCAAATCCCAATCCTTTGAATCCAAAATCCAGTAATCTTTCCACTGAACCACAAGTTTTCTCATCTCTAGAATGAGATGAGTGGATTAAATAATCTTTAAGGTCCCTCAAGATCTACTTTACAATTCTGTGCTTAAAATATCAGTACCAAAGGTCCTCTCCAACCCCAGACCTGGCATCCAAATGACTTTTCAGACTACATAGATGTATTATGAGGTTATTTGTCAAGTGAAACATGTCAGTGATCCAGATGAAAGATGGCAACTCCTGGGATATTAATGACATAACTGGAAAGAAAATTAAATCAAATGTACTTGGCATCTCGGGAAATCTTGGTTGTGAATATCAGAGAGCAATTTTTTTCTCTGATCCTTGCATTGGGGAACAAATAATGCTGCTATAATTATCTTGGCCTCTGGCAAAGGTTTTCATTATTTCCTATTTCAATGAAGCAGCTTGCTGGCTGTTACAGAGCTAGAAGAGCCACCTTAGAGATAAAAGGCACCTGAGCTTCCCTTCTCACTTTGATAGGTCATGGAATTCTGGGTACTGTGGGTACAGGTCCAAATCTCCTATCCAGGGCAAAAATAAGCACAGTGCTAGGAAAGTCACAGAGTTAACATTAATGAGGTTTGCAAGAGTGAAGAATAGTCATCAGTGAAATACTTTCTTAACTTCCCAATTTCACACAGATTGACATATAGAAAAGGGTATGCCTTTTGACACAGTCTTGGGAAAGATTTGTCTCATGTAGAGTCAGTCATATTTAAACCAGATAGAATCTCATGTTAATAAAACCAAAATTTGATTCTTCCACAGAAACATGTAACTGACATTTTAAGGTAGCGTTTTAAGTTTTAAAAATCAAAATATTATGTCACTTTATTTTCATAACAACTTTGGGAGGTATTATTATTATTATTATTATTATTATTATTATTATTATTATTATTATCCCCATTTCACAGAGGAGGAAACTGAGGGATAAAGTAATTAAGTGACTTGCCCCAGGGTTACATGACTACTGTCTCAAGTTAGATTTGAACTCAGTACTTCCTAATTCAAATCCAGTCTTCTACTTTCTTTGCCTTCTAGCTACCTATGATATTTATGTAGAACTTCTTTATTTTATTTAAAGCAATGGGGTTAAGTGACTTGTCCAAGGTCACACAGCCAGGCAATTATTAAGTATCAGGTCATATTTGAACTCAGGTCCTCCTTACTCCAGGGCTGGTGCTCTATCCACTGTGCCACCTCACTGCCCTAATAGAACTTCTAAAGGAAGTTGTTATTATTCTAAATCAGGGAATCCTAAATCATGTGTGTGTCATGGATACTTTTTGGCAGCCTGATGAAGTCTATGAATACCTTCTCAGAATTTTTAAATACACAATCAATACATGAGATTACAAAGGAAACAAATTATATTGAAATTTGGTTATCAAAATATCTTTAAGGAACAAATCCACTTTAAGAACCCCTGTAAATTATGAGGATGATGACCAAGGACTAGATGCTAAAATTTTAAGTCTGAGATTCACCCTAACTTGGCAAGCAGCCTTGATAACACTGAGAAAGATCACTGAACCAGAAATTCAGAAAAATGGGTGCCATTCCCAGTTCTGTCATTAACCAGCTTCTTTTGACATTAAATAACTCAGTTGCTCTCTTCAGTCTTTAGTTTCTATATATAAAATGCAGGGGTTGAACTGGTTGTTTCTAAGGTCCCTTCCAACCCTAAATTCTATCATTTCTCTGATATCTGCTCCTCACCCAACCCCCTCCCAACCAATTGTGTAAATTTCTAAGAAATCCTCTGGAGAACTTTAGCCTTAGTTCATCCCTAATCAACCCCAATACAAAATGAACTTCTCGAGGTCAGAAACTTTTGTTATTGTACTCCCAGATCCTCACACAGTGACTTGCAGACAGAATGAGCTTAATAAATATTCCTTGAACTAAATAGCCACAGAATGTGTCCTTGATCCCAGCCAGTCTCTTGCAAATCCCTGCTCCCAATTAGAAATGGAATTGAATGAAAGAATGGAAATTACTCAGCAAAACCTAAAGCTGCTACTGGCAAAATGACTCAAAGGCAGTGTCTAAACAGTGTTGGAACAATCTATTGATTCATTTCAGTTCTGTGGGGGGAGGGGAATGGGAATTACATTCAGGTTGTTTGGCCAGAGTGCATGCAAACTTGACCCTTAAAAAGAGAACCAATCTTAGGATCAGGTTGTCCCCAAGTTCAGAGAGCCTCTGAAATTTCCTAGTTGTGAGACCATATGTAAGTCACTCAACATCTCTGATCCTCAGTTCCTCATCTATAAAAAGAAGAGGATAATAGTACCCACCTCACAGAGTTATTACATCAAATGAAATGTCTGTAAAGCATCTTGTCAACCTTAAGGAACTATGGCAATGTTAGCTCCTCTTATTAGTGGGTCAATGGTATCATCTTCAGATACAAAAATGATTCTGTTCTTTGTTTGACTGGCATTTGGATTTTTAATCACAAGCAAGAAAACACCAGCTTAATGGCCTCAATTCAAGTATTCTCTATTCAGTATAACATTAGTTTGATGACTTGGAATGGTAACACTGGAGTTATTTAAATGGAACATCACCTCTGGGCCCATTCCCTCAGCTCACAATGATACTGGTTGTAACCTCCACCAGGGAAAGTTCCTACTTTCAAGTTTCTAGGGGTAAACTCATGGGTGGCTAAGCTTTCAACATTAGATCATGAGCCCTCATTTGTCTGCTTCTCCTTAGCCCAGGGGTGGGGAACCTCTGGCCTCAAGCCAAATTCGTCAGTTGTTGCCAAGGTAACCATGGGGGGACTCAAAATTCAAGAAATCCAGGAGATTTTTTTAGTGGTGAATTAATTAAATGTTTCACTAAATATATCTCACAAATGATGTTTCTTGGTCAAAAAGAAAAAAGATTCCCCATCCCTGCCTTAACCATAAGATACTAAATTCAATTAGTTCTTTAGCAATCATTTATTCAAAAGAAGCAGCAAAAAGAATAGTTTCCAAGTACTTCCCCTGAATGAATTCTACCCTAAGGACATATGGAATTTGCAAGGGGGAAAATGGACATGATCAAAAAGTATAATGGTAGTGAAGTATATGTGTATGGAACACATGTGTCCAAGTAAACTAACAGCTTAGTAAAGCCTCAATGTCTTTCTTTCCCTGGTAGGAAAGTGATGAGTGGATTGTTTCATTACTCAGATGGGCTAGCCCCTTTCACAGCATCTCTTCAAACTGGCATTTCAGCAGGGCTTCCTCCTTAGAGGATGCCCAGTGGCTTGGCTAAATGGAATTAATCTGATGAGGTCTAATCATTTCACTATCTTCAACCCCTAACTCGGAGGGTTGGTACCGCATTCTCTTCAGCTAGAATGTTACAGTTTTCTTTTGATTGTCAGCTCGATGAAGGACACGAGTGAGGTGCAATCCTATTCAACAATCCTTTTTGGTTTAGAACTAGATCCCTTGTCAGGTCCTTAACCTTGACTTATGCTGATTAGTCAATTTAGTTTGGGGGCTTATATAGATAAATGACTAGAACCAAGGATTGGAATGAAATTTATGCCCTAGATATAAATTCACTGTCTTTATACACCACTTCATAAATAATTGAGCCTCAGACCTTTTCAAAGATATCAAATGTTTTGAATTTGAATGCCACCTTCTTTACATTTTTCAGGGTCTCTGTCTTTCCCCACCCCCAGCTCTACCACCTCTAACTTTTCAGCTTTGCTGAAGTCTCACCAGAGCTATTACAACTATTATATCAATATTGCATTGCTATCTGTCCTTGACCCTGGAGCCTCAAAAAAAAGGATATTTTTAAAAGAAATCAATTACAATGAAGATAGATGAGTGTGCATGAAGGGGATAAAAGGGGACAGAGAGTAGACTGGTATATTTTCCCAAAGGAACAGTTTCTAAATTGTATTGGTCTCTAGAGCACATGTCATTTCTCTTAATAATTATAATTTAAATTAGCCAATGAAGTGTCCTTAACTGTCTCACAAGCATCTAGTCTATGAGATTTCCTTCCCTTCTCTTCATGCTTTCTACCCCACCCCAAAGAAATCCTCAAGGATGACTATTTAATATGTCATTAATATAAATCTTAAAACTATATTTTTAGTGTAAGAGAAATTATATCTAACCACCAAATAGTAACACAGTCTTCTAATGCTTGGAGTAACCAGACAAATAAATATGAGGAAGCTGGTACTATTTCCCTAGCCAACAGCCTGGATGCTTGACAGATCTATAAATATCAAAAAGTTATCATTCTATAAGAAAATAAGAGGCAGCTAGGTGGAGCAGTGGATAAAGCACTGGCCCTGGAGTCAGGAATACCTGAGTTCAAATCTGGTCTCAGACACTTAATAATTGCCTAGCTGTGTGACCTTGGGCAAGTCACTTCACCCCATTGCCTTGCAAAAAACAAAAAAAGGAAAAAAAAGAAAAAAGAATAGCACAATTAATAATAATCTCTCTCACTCTCAAACATACCTTATTATAATATTTTCTCATTTACTCATCAACAAAAAAAAAAAACATAACCTACATTTACTAATCACCTAAACACTATGCACTAAACACTAAACAATATAGCCTCTAATCTCAAAGAACTGGAAATGTAATAAAGGTGATACAATATGCACAGACATAAAAGCACAACAAGGAAGAGCACAAATATTTTAAATAGTTTGTTACTCTATTTTTCAAAATAACAAGAATAGTTTTATTAATCAGGACCTTCTACTATACCTCCATTCAACTGAGAAAAGAAAATGGGTTTAGTTTTTTTTTGTATGTATTGTTTTACAGTAAAATAAAGCCCTCAATAAATGACTACAATGTTCTTTCCACTTTAGCCATGTTCAAAAACATATGATTTGAGGCATTTAGATGATATAGAAGATAGAATGCCAGTCCTAGATTCAAGAGGATCTGAGTTTAAATCCATTCTCAGATACTTGACACTTACTAGCTATGTGACCCTGGGCAAGTCACTTAACCCTGATTGCCTCACAAAAAAACTCTCTCTCTCTCTCTCTCTCTCTCTCTCTCTCTCTCTCTCTCTCTCTCTCTCTCTCTCTCTCTCTCTCTCCTTCTCTCTCTCCTTCTCTCTCTTCCTTCCCCCTCCACTTTAAGTACATCAACTGCTTGTCAGGAGGTGAGTGCCATATTTTAGATTCATTCTTTTGGACTTACGTTTTATCATAGTGTTTATAAGAGTGCTATAGTATTGATATTTTTCTATAACATTTCTATCCTTTTATAGATTACTTTCCTAGTTCTGCTCACTTCACTCAGTTTCAGTTTATAAGTCATCCCAGTTTCCTCAGAAATTGTCCTTTTCATAATTTATTATAACACTCATGTGCTTCAATTTATCTAGCCATTCTCCAATGAGAAAACATCCTCTTGGCTTCTAATTTTGGGCTGCCATCAAAAGAACTGCTATACATATTTTTATATATTCATATCCTCTTCCTCTTTCTCTGATTTCTTTACAATATTGGTCTAGCAAGTTAGTAGAGTTGGTCAAAGGGCATGTACAGTTTGGTATAATGATTTTTCAGAGCATATTTCAAATTGTCTTCCAGAATGGCTGGGATAATTCTTAACTCCAATGACAGTATACTAGCATACCTGTTTTCCTATCTCTCCAACATTCATCATTGTCCTCTTTTGTGATCTTTGTTACTCTGATAGGTGCAAGGTGAAACAACACACATGGATTTCTCTAAGTATTCATGGTTTGGAGCATTTTTCATATGATTATTAATTGGTAAGTTTTCTTGTTTCAAAAACTATTTGTTCATATCCTTTATTTTTTTTTAGGTTTTTATTTTTGCAAGGCAAATGGGGTTAAGTGGCTTGCCCAAGGCCACAAGCTAGGTAATTATTAAGTGTCTGAGACAGGATTTGAACCCAGGTACTCCTGACTCCAAGGCCAGTGCTTTATCCACTATGCCACCTAGCCACCCCCAAGTTCATATCCTTTAACTATTCATTTAGCATGGAATTGCTCCTAACTTAATAAGGGAAATTTGCTATAGAGTTTCTGGAGTTTTTTTCCCCTTTCACTGTTTCCCTTATAATGTTTAACTACATTAGATTTGTGCAAATTTTTAAAAAATGTTTATTATCAAAGTTGTTCATTTAAGTTTTTATGATTCTCCCAATTATTTGTTTAGTCACAAATTCTTCTATTTATAAATCCAAAAGGTCATTTCTTCCTTGCTCTACTATTGTTTTTTTAGCAATATGACCTTTTATCCATAGGTCTTATATCCATTTAGAACACATCTTGGTGTATGGTGGGAGATATGATTCTCAACCTAATCTGTGTTCCCAGAAGATTTTGTTAAAAAGCGAGTTCTTCCCACCAGTATCTGAGGTCTTCAAGTTTATTAAATACTATACTGTTGTGTTTATTTGCTTCTGTATGTTGGGTTCCTTAATCAGCCCCCTCTTTTTTAAGTAGTACCAAATCATTCTGATAATTAATACTTCTGGAACTAAGTCCCTTTTCTTTCTAGCTTTTTTTCATTGTTATGGGACTATACAGCATATTGAAAAGCAGCATGATATTATGGATAGTGTTCTGGACCTGGAATCAGAAAAGCAAGTACTTGAACAAGGATTCAGATACTAATTAGCTATCCTGCAAAAGACATCTCTGAGTGTCAGGGTTCTCATGTATCAAATGGATATTATAATAATAGACTCTATTTCATAGAATTATTGCTTCAGGAAAATAATGCAGATCAAAAATCTTGCCTTTCTTTTGTGTGTGTTCTATGGTTTATTTATTTTTATATTCTTATAATAATTGTGTTGTAAAAGTAAACATAAACTCCCCTCCCCAAAAAAAGAAAGAGAAACCCCAAGAGAAATGAAGTGAGAGAAAAAAAAATAGTATACTTCAGTCTGTGTTCAGATTCCAATGGCTCTGTCACTGGGATGAGTTGCATTCTTTATCATAAGTCCACCAGAGAAGTTGCTTCAATATCTTTCCCACAGTCACTATTACTAGCAGTATTTCCCTCCATGCTATTCCTCCCCACTCCCAGTTATTCTCTCTGTCTCCTTTCATCCTGTCCCTGCTCAGAAGTGTGTTGTATCTGAGTACCCTTTCCCATGATCTTCCCTTTCTTCTATCACTTACTCTACCACTTCCTCTATCCCATCCCCATTAACCCATCCCTTTCCTCTCATTTTTCTCTAGGGTAAGATAGATTTCTATACCCTATTGAGTGTTTGTGTTATTTCTTCACTGAGCCATTTCTAATGAGAATGAAGGCTCACTCATTCCTCCTCACCTTCCCCCCCTTCCACTCCATTGCAAAAGCTTTCTCTCAACTCTTTTATGTGAAATATCTTAGTCCATTCTACCTCTCATTTCTCTTCCTTCCAGTACTTTCCTTTATCACCCATTGACTCCATCTTTATACCATATTATACCATTATATTCAATTCCCTCCTATGCCTTGTCTATATATGCTCCTTCTAACTGCTCTTATAAATGAGAAGGTTCATATGAGTTATCAGTATCTTCTTGCCATACAAAAATATACATAGTTCAGCATCATTAAGTTCCTCATAATTAATCCTTCTCATCCACCCTCTCTATACTTCACCTGAATCCTGTACTTGGAGATCAAATTTTCTGTTCATTGCTGGTCATTTCAACAGGAAAGTTTGAAAAGTCCCATTTCATTAAAAATCCATCATTTCCCTGGAAAGAGGATGTTCTGTTTTGCTGGGTAGTTGATTCTCAGTGGTAAATCAAGTTCTTTTGCCTTCTAGAATATCATATTCCAAGCCCTATGAGCCCTTAATGTATATGCTGCCAGATCTTGTGTAATCCTGACTGTAACACCACGATAATTGAATGGTTTCTTTCTGTCAGCTTGGTAGTATTTTTTCTTTGATGTGGGAATTTTGGAATTTGGTTATAACATTCCTGGAATCTCTTTCAGGAGGTGATTGTTGGATTAATTCAATTTCTATTTTACCCTCTGCTTCTAGGATTTCAGGGCAATTTTGCTGTTATTTCTTAAAAGATGAAGCCTAGGCACTTTTCCTGATCATGACTTTCAGGTAGCTCAATAACTTTTAAATTACTTCTCCTGGATCTGTTTTCTAGATCAGTTGTTTTTCCAATGAGATATTTCACATTCTCTTCTAGTTTTTCATTCTTTTGGTATTGTTTTATTGTTTCTTGATTTCTTGCAGTCAGTAGCTTCCTTCAGCTCCATTCTACATTTGAAGGAGTTATTTTCTTCAGAGAGCATTTTCATCTCCTTTTCCAGCTGGTCAATTCTGCTTTTTAAGGCAGAAGAATTATCTTCATTTTGCCATTTGGGTTGTATTTTCCAGTTGACCTAAACTGGTTTTTTTAACATGTTATTTTCTTGAGTATTTTTTGTATTTCTTTCACCATACTGCTGCCTTGGTTTTCATGATTTACCTGCATCACTCTCATTTCTCTTCCCAATTTTTCTTCTACCTCTCTTACTTGATTTTCAGTCTTTTCTGAGCTCTTCTATAGCCTGAACCCATTTTCTATTTCTCTTGGAGGTTCTGGATACAGAAGCTTTGACTTTGTCAACTTCTGTGTGTTTATTTTGATCCTCCATGGAATCAAAGTAATTTTCTATGGTCAGGTTCTTCTTTTTCTATTGTTTGCTCATTTTCTTAGCCTATGACTGATTTACCACACTTCTAAGGCTTTGCAGGGTTTTGGGACACCCCACAGGGATCTTAATTCTTCCAAGGTCTTATGAGAGGCTCTGATTGCTCTCTTGCCTGTGCTCTGGTCTGTGGATGACCACAGGCCCTCCCCTCTGCCCTGGATCTTGAGGAGGATCCCTGCTCCACTATGGTAGTGTGGAGGCCCAGACTGTAACTTGGATCTGAGTGAGCACAAACAGCAGAGTCCTGCCTCGGGTCTAGCAGAGAGCCTCTGCAATCTCTCCCCACCTCCTTGCTGTTTGTGAGTTGAGCATTCTGGAATTGCTGGGTAGCTCCACAGGTTCCTGCTGCAGGGCTGTTCTAAGGTCAGGGCTGGCCTGGGGTCAGAGCTCACAATGGTGCGGCAGAGTTCTCTCACTGCTCCTTCAAGCCTTGCCCAGGAATCCCTGGGCCAAGACGTCTGGAAACTGCCACCTCTGTTATGTACCCAGGCACCTCCAGGGACTGAGACACCCCATGGATTGTTATTGGAAGGCTGGAGCTGGTTTGCTCCAGCCCTGATGCTTTATGACTTTCCAATCCCCAATCCTAGTGAAACAGACTTTTTCTACAGATCTTCTAAGTTGGAAATTATATCACTCAGTCTTTCTATGGATTCTGTCCCTCTAAATTTTGGCTAGAGTCATAATTTGATGGCCTTTGGAGACTTTTGGGGGATGTTTCTGGGAATCCCTGCCCTGATCCAGATCAAAAATCTTAAGAGACCTCAGAGGCCCTTTCTAGTTCAACCCTTTCAGTTTATAGATGAGAAAACTGAAAAAAAAAAAAAAGATACTGCTCAATAGATATAAGGTAAAATATAAATATTTACTAGTATGAAGAACAAGGTGAGATCTAAACAAAGTATTATGAGGAATACAAAGAGGTTGAAACTGAAAGGGAAGAAATGATTCCTGAAGGCTTCTTGGAGGAAGCAGCATCTGAGCTAAAACTTAAAGGGAAAAAGAAGGCAGCAATATGGAAGAACTCAACCCTGTTTGCCTCAGTCTCTTCATTTGTGGAATAAATTGGAATAGGAAATGGCAAACCACTCCAGTGTCATTGCCAAGAAAACCCCAGATAGGGGCTAAGTGACTTTCCCAAGATCACATAGTTAGTGTCTCAGATCAGCTTTGAAACTCAGTAAAAAAATCTTCATGCCAGCACTCTATCCATTGTACCACCTAGCTGTCCCACTGTACTAAGTATTTTTTATAAATATATTATTTGGTCCACACAACACCTCAAGGAATTGGTCATTATCACCCCCACTTTACAGTTGAGGAAAATGGGTCAAAGAGAGGTTAAGTTGCAGGGTTACCATCTAGTATCTACTCTCTGATTTAAACCCAGGTCTCGCTGACTACAGATTCAGCTCACTAACAACTACACTACCACCTGCTTGAAAGTAAATGAAAGCGATGTTGAAATAAAATTAGATAGAGAGGCTGGGCCTAGATTGTAGAGAATGATGAGTAAAAGTTGTTTTATATAGTTGAGCAACTTTCCCTTTAAGATGGTTGTTGTTTGTCCATTCTTGAAGACTATCATAATATCAAGAAGGTGATATTATGACAAGCAAGTGAACTGAATTTTTAATTTACTTTTTTTTTCATCCATATGCACGTGTATATTTTTAAGTTACAAAATTTTGTTCAACATTCTCTTCCCACCCCTTTCCCCTCAGCATTGAACATTCAAGTAAATATTTTACATAAACATTTCTGTTAAGCATGTTTACAGATTAGTCATTTTCATTATGGGGAATTAGGATTGAGGGAAAGAAATATATGAAATAAGTTTTACAAAGTATTCATCAGATTCTGTGGTTTTTTTGTTTTGTTTTGGTTTTCCTCTGGATGGGGATAACATAGTCCAGAGTCAGTCTAATACAGTAGTCTTAACTCTCTGAACTACTGAGAGGAACTGCTTCCATCAAGGTTGATCATCTCACAATGTTGTTAATGTGTACATTGTGCTCTTGGTTCTGCTCCCTTTGCTCAGCATCAGATTCTGTAAGTCATTCCATGCTTCTCTAGAGTCTGAGCATTTATGGTTTATTATAAAACAATAATACTCCATAGTATTCATTTCCCATAATTTGTTTACCTGTTCCTTAATTGATGGGCAACCCCTCAATTTCTAATTCTTTGCCACTCCAGAAAGAGCTATGAATATTTTGGAACATGTGGGACTTTTCCAATTTCTTTATGATTTCTTCTAGATATAGACCTAGAATTGGAATTTCTGGGTCAATGGGAATGAACAGTTTTATTGCTCTTTGGGCATAGTTCTATATTGCTCTTCAGAATGGTTGGATTAGTTGTCAACTCCACCAGCAATGCATCAATGTCCCAATCCTCCCACCATCTCTCCAATATTGATCTTTTTCCCTTTTTCTCATCTTGGCCAATCTGATAGGTGTGAGGTGATACCTCATTATTGCTTTAATTTGCATTTCTCTAATCAATAATGATTCGGAACATTTTTTTCATATGATCATATATAGTTTTAATTTAATTTGAAAACCATCTATTCATATCCTTTGACCATTTATCAATAGGGGATTGACTTGTAACCTAATAAATTTTATGCGACTCTATATATATTTTAGAAATGAAACCTTTATCAGAACTCCTAGTTGTGAAGATTGTTTCCCAACTTTCTGCTCTCCTAATTTTGGCAGCATTGATTTTATTAGTGCAAAAACTTTTAATTTAATATAGTCAAAATTATTCATTTTTCAGTTTATAATATGTACTCTAATTATTGTGTGGACATAAATTTATCCCCTTTCCATAGATCTGATAGAGAGTATTTCATTGTGTCCCCCTTTATGTCTAGATGCTGTACACATTTTGAGTTTATTTTGGTATGGGGTGTGAGATGTGGTTCTATACCTAGTTTTTGCCATACTATTTTCCAGATTTTCTAACAAATTTTGTCAAATAGTGAGTTCTTATCTCAGATGCTGATATCTTTAGGTTTGTCAAATAGTTGATTGCTGTAGTTATTTATTGTGATTTCTTTTGAACCTGTCCTAATCTACTCATCCATTACTCTATTTCCATTACTCTAGTTTTGATGCCACCTTATAATATAGTTTTAGATCTGGTAGAGTTAGACCACATTCCTTTATATTTTTTTTCATCAATTCCCTTGCTATTCTTGGAACTGGTCCAATTGAATTTTGCTACTATATTTTTATTTGGTACTTTGATTGTTATGGTACTAAATAAGTAATTTCATTTGGTAGAATGGTCGTTTTTATTATATTAGCTTGACCTGACCATGAGCAATTGACATTTTTCCAATTATTTAGATCTGACTTTATTTGGGTGGGAAGTGCTTTATAAATGTATTCACACAGTTTCTGGGTTTGTCTTGGGAGGTAGATTCCCAAATATTTAATGTTGTCTATAGCTACTTTAAATGGAATTTTTCTTTCTACCTCTTGTTCTTGGGCTTTATTGTTCATATATAGAAATGCTGATGATTTATGTGGGTTTATTTTATATCCTGCTACTTTGCTGAGTTTGTTAATTGTTTCAAGGAGCTTTTTAGATGACTTTCTCAGGTTCTTTAAGTATACCATCATATCATCTACAAAGCATGAAAGCTTTGCTTTCTCATTGCCAATTCTGATTCCTTCAATTTCTTTTTCTTCTCTAATTGCTGTAGCTAGCATTTTAAATACTATATTGAATAGTAATGGTGATAAAGGACATCCTTGTTCACCCCTGATTTTATTGGAATGCTCCGAATTTACTCCCATTGCAAAAAATATTTGTTAATGATTTTAGACAGATACTATTTATTATTCTAAGGAAAAGTTCATTTATTCCTAAACTTTCCAGTGTTTTGATAGAAATAGATGTATTTTGTCAAATGCTTTTTTCAGCATCTATTGAAATAAACACATGATTTCTGTTGGTTTTGCTATTGATATGTTGAATTATGTTGAGTGTTTTGCTAATATTGAACCATCCCTGCTCACTTGGTATAAATTCCACCTGATCATGGTGTATTATTCTAGTAATAACTTGCTGTCGTCTCATTGGAAAATTTTTATTTAAGATTTTGAATCAATATTCATTAAGGAGATTGTTCTATAATTTTCTTTGTCTATTTTGGTTCTTCCTTTTATTCTTAGGTATCAGAACTATGTTAGTGTCATAAAAGGAGTTTGACAGAATTCCTTCTTCTCCTAGTATTTTAAATAATTTATGTAGCTTGTTGGTGGAGCTGTGAACTCATCTAACTTTTCTGGAGAGAAATTTGGAATTATAACCAAAGGGCAACAAAATTGTGCATACCGTTTGATCCAGCAATACCACTACTGGGTCTATGCCCTGAAGAGATGATGAAGAAGGGTAAAATATCACTTGTACAAAAATATTCATAGCAGCCCTGTTTGTGGTGGCAAAGAATTGGAAATCAAGTAAATGTCCTTCAATTGGGGGATGGCTTAACACAGTTTGTTAACACTATTGTTCAATTAGAAACCAGGAGGAATGGGAATTCAGGGAAGCCTGGAGGAATTTGCATGAACTGATGCTGAGTGAGAGGAGCAGAACCAGAAAAACACTGTACACCCTAATAGCAACATGGGGTGATGATCAACCTTCATGGATTTGCTCATTACATCAGTGCAACAATGAGGGACAATTTGGGGTTGTCTGCAATGGAGAATACCATATGTATCCAGAGCAAGAACTGTGGAGTTTGAACAAAGACCAAGGACTATTACCTTTAATTTAGAAAAAAACTGATATATTATATTGTCTGATCTTGCTATATCTTATACTTTATGTTTCTTCCTAAGGATATGATTTCTCTCTCATCACGTTCAATTTGGATCAATGTATACAATAGAAACAATTTAAAGACTAGCAAATTGCCTTCTGTAGGGGGTGGGGGAGGGAAGTAAGATTAGGGGGAAATTGTAAAACTAAAAATAAATAAAATATCTAAATAATAATATTAATAATTTATGTAGAATAAGAATTAATTGTTCCTTAAATGTTTTGTAGCATTCATTCATAAATCCATCTGGACCTGGAGACTTTTTCTTAGGGAGTTTATTGATGGTTTCTTCAATTTCTTTTTTCTGAAATGAGGTTAAGTAATTTATTTCCTCTTCCATTAATCTGGGTAGTTTGTATTTTTGTAGATATTCAACCATTTCACTCAATTGTATTCCAATTTATTGGCATACAGTTCAGCAAAGTAGCTCTGAATTACCTCTTTAATTTCCTCCTCATTGGTGGTTAGTTCACCCTTTTCATTTTTGATACTTGTGATCAGATTATCTTCTTTCTTTTCTTACAATCAAATTAACCAATAGTTTGTCTATTTTATTGGCTTTTTCATGAAACCAACTCTTAGTTTTATTAATGAGATCAATGGTTTTCTTGCTTTCAATTTTATGAATCTCTCCCTTGATTTTCAGAATTTCTAATTTGGTATTTATTCAGGATCCTTAATTTGTTCTTTTTTTCTAGCTTTTTTAGTTACATGCCCAATTCATTGGTCTCTTCTTTTTCTATTTTATTCATATAGGCATTTAGAGATGTAAAGTTTCCCCTCAAAACTGCCTTGGCTGCATCCTATAAATTTTAGTGTGCTGTCTCATTAGGATCATTTTCTTGGATATAATTCTTGATTATTTTTATTACTTGCTGTTTGATCCACCTGTTATTTAAGACAAAATTATTTAATTTCCAATTAATTCTTGGTTTATCTTTCCATGACCCTTTATTACATGTAATTTTTTATTGCATTATAGTCTGAGAAGTGTGTATTTATTCTGTATTTGATTATAAGGTATTGAGGCACTAGTACATCATCAGCTTTGGTATAGGAGGCTTGTACTGCCAAAAAAAGATATATTCTTTTCTATCCCCATTGTTTTCTCCAGAGCTCTACCATATCTAAGTTTTCTAAGATTTCATTAACCTTTTTAACTTCCTTCTAATTATAGTTATCTAGTTCTGAGACAGGGAGACTGAGGTCTCACATTACTCAAATTTTGCTATCTATATCTCATTGTAAGTCAGTCAGCTTTTCCTCTAGGAATTTGTTTGCTATCCCACTAGGTGCATACATGTTTAGTAATGATATAGCTTAATTACCAATGTTGCCTTTTAAGAAGATGTAGTTCCAGGGCAGCTAGGTGGCACAGTGGAGAAAGCACCGGCCCTGGAGTCAGGAGTACCTGGGTTCAAATCCAGTCTCAGACACTTAATAATTACCTAGCTGTGTGGCCTTGGGCAAGCCACTTAACCCTATTTGCCTTGCAAAAACCTAAAAATAAAGAAGATGTAGTTTCCTTCTTTTCCTTTTAATGAGATTGATTTTTGCTTTTACTTTATTTGAGATCAAGATCAATACCCCTGATTTTTTAAGTTCAGTTGAAGCATAATATATTTTGCTCCAACCTTTAACCTTTACACTGTGTGTATATATGTCTGTTTTAAATGAGTTTCTTGTAAACAACATATTGTAGGCTTCTAGTTTTTAATCCATTCTGCTGCTTCTTTTTTTATTGGACAGTTCATCCCATTCATATCCCATTCAGTTAAGATTACTAATTTCATATTTCCCTCTGTACTATCTTTCAACATTTATGTTTTTCTCTTTCCTTTCCTCTTATTCCTCCCTCACCAAAATTTTCCTCCCTTTTCCCTTTGATTTTTCTTTTAAAATTTAACTTTCAGTTTATTTTCACTAAGATCTTCACCTTCCCATTTATCACTCCCTTTTTCTCCTCTTTTTCCTTTTCCCATCTCCCTCTTCCCTGTAGACTAGAGTAGATTTTTAAAGCCAAGAAAGAATGTATCTTATTCCCTCTCTGGGCCAAATCTATTGAATAGAATTTACTCAACATTAACATTCTCCCTTCTTTCCTTCTAAAACATAAATTTCTGTGCCTCTTCTCCTAGTGCTATTTATCACTCTAGTACTATTAATCAGGTATCATCAATCACAGTTTAATTATTTGATTGTTTGATAAGCTAGTATTATTATCAAGGTATCATCATAGATTGCTTGTTTGATTGCTTGGTAAGTGGCATTGTCTCAAAGTACATCAAATTATAATTATGATCATTGTTTTACCTTACCTTCTTTTCAAGTACCCTCCAAGTACACACAGTCCTCCTCAAGAGCCAAAGTATCATCCAAAGTCAAATCATTTCTTGGTCTATTTGTGCCCCTACCCCCAGGCCTAGTTTCTCTCACATTCTCCCCCCTCACCCAGCATACTCAACCTCTTGTTAAATGAAGAACAGATTAAGTCAAACCCTGATCTAATTAAGTACAAGAATTATGAAGGGCTCTAAGTACTGGGAGGCTCTGGAGTTCTCATTTGAGGACTTTACAAATGTAATAGAGGCACTGACTGACTCAAGAACACCCAGTTTATAATGCCCTCTTTAGACAAAGTGCTAAGCTTTTGTCAGCACAGCAGAATTAAAGTGGGTCAAAGGATAATGAGACACTTAAGTTTAAAGGTAACATCCCTGCTTTTCACCAGGACTTTTTGTCTCAAATATAGAGATGCCATCTTGGACCTCTTCAGTGGAGAGACAAGACCCAATTATACCCATATCCCTAAGTCCATTCTCTTCAATTATGTTTGACCTCTTAATTATCCTGAGAGAAGTAAAGTGCTAAAGAATTAGAAGTATTATATCTTCCCTTTCCTATATACAATTTGATGGTCTTGACCAATGTTTGTTTTGTTTTGTTTTGTTTTCCCCTTTTCATTTACCTTTTATGTAACTCTTGAGTCATATATTTGGAAATTGAATTCTGTGTTCAGTTCTGGCCTTTGTGTCAGGAAATTCTGGAAGTCCTTTATTTTGTTAAACATCCATCTTTTTCCTGACAGTATATATGCTGAATTTTGCAGGGTAGTAAATTCTGGGTTGTAATCCCAAATCCTTTGCACTCCAATATATGGTATTCCAGGTCTCTAAACCTTAAATGTTGAGGTTGATGGGTACTGTGTGAGTCTGATTGTGTTTCCTTTGTATTTGAATTGGTTCCTTTTTGTTGCTTGCAATTTCTCTCCTTTATTTAAGAGTTTTGGAATTTGACTAACAGCCATTGGAGTTTTTATCTTGGGGTCTCTTTCTGGAGAGGTTCTGTGTATTCTTTCACTGGTTATATTTTTCCTTGTTCTAGCAGATTTGGACAGTTTCCCTTATAATTCCTGCATGATGTTTTCCAGGTTCTTTTTTTGATCCAGGCTTTCTAGTAGTCTAATGATTCCTAGATTGTCTCTTCTGGATCTATTTTCATGTCAATTGTTTTCCCTAAAAGATATTTTACATATTCTTTAATTTTTTTCAGCTTTGTTTTCTTTGATGGAATCTTGTGGTCTTGTAGAGTCATTGGTCTCTGTTATATTGTAATTTTTAGAGTTTTATTTTCATCAATTACCTATTGTTTTTCTTTTTTAAAGATATTGAATTCTCTAGTCAATTTTTCATAATTTTCCTGCATGACTCTCATTTCCTTTTTCCATATTTTCTTCATCTCTTCTTTGGTTTTTAAATTCTTTTTAAGGTCTTTGATAAGCTTTTATATTTGAGTCCAATTTAAAAACTGTTTTGATACTTCCTCTGTGAGTGATTTTTCACTAGTTTCTTCTTCAGAAATGATATTTTTATCATCTTTGTAAAGTAGTGCCCTTTTAGCATTTTTGCTCTTCTATGTTGTTTTAGCTCTATTCCTGGGTATAGGGACTATAGATCCAAGATTTTTTTTGCCAGGGCTGAGATTTGATCCCTGGCTTATCATTGGCCAAGATGTTGCCTAAGCAGTTCAGGCCTTGCCTTTGCAGAGGTTTGTTTCCACCTTTATGTCCAGGTTCCACTTATTAGTGGTATGTTCCCAACCCAGTCCTGTCTTTTACTCCAGTGTTCCCAGGGTTCGACTTTGTTTGGGGTTGGGACACTACCTGCTGACTTGCTATCTAGCTGCTAGGACCTCTACTGCTATCAAGCTGTAGGGACCTGGATTGATCTGTGGCTAGTTTTCCCACTCCTGCCTCCTGGGCTTTACTTCCCCTTTTCCCCCAGAGAGACATACCTTCACTGAAGATCCTCCAAGATGTCTACCATTGAAAACTTCTTTGAATCTTCTCTTTTTTCTTTCTTTTAGAAATATTTTATTTATTTTGAGTTTTACAATTTTTTCCCCATTCTTGCTTCCCTACCCCTACCCCCCACAGAAGACAGTCTGTTAGTCTACATTGTTTCCATGGTATACATTAATATCAGTTGAATATGATGAGAGAGAAATCATATCCTTTTTTTTAAGGTTTTTGCAAGGGAAATGGGGTTAAGTGGCTTGCCCAAGGCCACACAGCTAGCTAATTATTAAGTGTCTGAGACCAGATTTGAACCCAGGTACTCCTGACTCGAGGGCCAGTGCTTTATCCACTGTGCCACCTAGCGGCCCCAAGAAATCATATCCTTAAGCAAGAAAAATAAAGTATAAGAGATAGCAAAAAATTACATAATAAGATAATGGGTTTTTTCCCCTAAACTGAAGGTAATAGTCTTTGGTCTTTGTTGAAAGTTCACCATTCTTTCTCTGGATACAGATGGTATTCTCCATTACAGATAGTCCAATATTGTCCCTGGTTGTTGTACTGATGGAATGAGCAAATCCATCAAGGTTGTTCATCACCCCCATGTTGCTGTTAGGGTGTACAATGTTTTTCTGGTTCTGCTCATCTTGCTCAGCATCAGTTCATGCAAATCCCTCCAGGCTTCCCTGAATTCTGTCCCTCCTGGTTTCTGATAGAACAATAGTGTTCCATGATATACAAATACCACATTTTGTTAAGCCATTCCCCAATTGAAAGGCATTCACTTAATTTCCAGTTCTTTGCCACCCACAAACAGGGCTGTTATGAATATTTTTTGTACAAGTAATGTTTTTACCCTTTTTTATCATCTCTTCAGGGTATAGACCCAGTAGGGGTATTGCTGGATTAAAGGATATGCACATTTTTGTTGCCCTTTGGGCATAATTCCAAATTGCTTTCCAGAAAGTTTATATGAGTTCACAACTCCACCAACAGTGTATGAGTGTCCCAGATTTCCCACATCCCTTCCAATACTGATCATTATCCTTTCTGGTCATATTGGCCAGTCTGAGAGGTGGGAGGTGATATCTCAGGGATGCTTCTCTTTTTCCTTGATGGGATCTGTAGCTTGAATGCCAGATTAGATGCTCCATTTATCTTTGGTAGGGGAAAGCTCCAGAAGCATTTTAGCTTCAAGCCACCATCTTCAAGTGAATTAAATTTAAGTGATAGGAGTACTGTTCATAGTCACCAGCCTCACTTTCTCATCCCAAATCATCTTGGTCCAGTAGTCAGATATGGATCAGGACAACTGGAAATGGCCCAGGATGGAGACCTTGGTCTTTTAAAGCTAATGTCTTTTCCAGGTCACAATTTGAGTATGGCAATGTCCATTCAGTGATTAAAGTTAGGTAAGAAAGAGATGAGTCAAAAAATCAAAAACCATCCCTTTTACTTAGTCAAAAAAATTTTTAATTTTTAATGAAGGCAAGAGTTTCTCAGTGATTAAAGAGAAAATCTCAGAATTATTATTAGTTTGGTTTCCTTGCCATCTGACCAACAAAATGGCCAGTTTCTGCAGAAATTTAGTGTTTGAGCTTTTAATTAAGCTCCTACTGACCTCCAAGAAATGCCTTCCTGATTCATTGAGGCCAGTGAAGATGGTAAATGCTGAGGTAGAAGGGAAAAGCCTTTTACTTGATTTTAATATATTTTTAGCTATGTTACCCTTTTTTCACTAATAAAGTTTGCTTTTAATGTATATATACACTTCAAGAGAGCTCATTGTATTTGAAATCCAAACCTAGTCACTGGACCAATATAGGACATGATTAGGCCAAGAATATATCTAAATAACAGGCTAATTGAACTATGGTACATTGAGCACTATAAAAATGCTTATTCTCTCCAATCTCTTCTTTACTGAATTCAACAATTATATATCACTTATTAGGAGGAAGACGCTGCCAAGCATGGAACTGCAAAGATAAAGCAGGGGGGAAGTCCCTAATTCAGGGAGCTTTTCCATTCTAGTTTATATTTTTTCAACAAAGAATTATTAAAAAAGGGGCAGCCAGATGGTACAGTGGATAGAGCACTAACCCTGGGGTTAGAAGGACCTGAGTTCAAATTTGATCTCAGACACTTAATGATTACCTAACTGTGTGACTTTTGGGAACGTCACTTAACCCCACTGTCAAGCAAAAATAAAAACAAAAAAAAATTGTTACTGAAAATTTTTAAGCTAGAAAGTGACATGGAAGGACCACTGCTATAGGGAAATTATTTTTAGCAGCATATACTTACAATAGATTGAAGGAAGAGACTGGAAAAAAAGAAAATTAGTTAGGACATCCATATGTGTGAAAATTATTGAGGGTCATAATTAGGCTGGTATCATCGTATGTGGAGAAAAGTTAAATATGAGATGTTTTACTAAGGTAGATTCAAGAAGTTTCAGCAACTGAGTAGATCATGAGGTCATAAAATTAGAACAGGAAGCAATCTCAAAATTTGCTGACAAGGTACATTTTATAATAAGAAAAGTGAGGACTCCCTCCAGAATTAAGTGACTTGCCCAAGATTACACAGATAGTCAGTGGCTGAAGCAAAATTTGAACTGAGGCTACTTGACTTCACATCTTTCCACTGCAGAAGGGTTAATGCAGACATGAAAGGATACTGACTTAGTTGAAAGGGCCACCCATCAACAAAAACAGTGAAGATAGAAGGGTAGTATCAAGGGATTCAGTTTTCCCAATATTTAATTTTTTCTTGGAAAAAATTAAATAAATCATCACAGCTTTATAAAATTACTTTATCCATTTGGATGGGAAATATTTCTAAGAAGAATTTCATTTATCTCTATTTTCTTAAGTAAGGGGAACTGAATGCCATTTTACCTTTTCTCAAAGACTCAAGTTCATCATTTAGGCCATCTATTATTGTGCTGTTAGGTAGCTCTATTCTCTATGTTTTGTTTTGTTTTTTTAGTTTGCTGTCTCCTACCTTACCATCTGACTATCAGCTAACACTTCTACTGTCACTGTATCTTACTAAAAAATTTTTAAAAAAAAATCTCTTCAAACTTCTTCTATTTTTCATTAATTCTAACTAACTCTGAACTGAGAAAACTGGTAGTTAAGGTGAGTCAACCTGTAAAGCCTGTTAAGAATTTTATGTATGGTATCTGAACACAGACAGAAGTATAATTTTTTTCTTTTTATCTCACTTTAATTTTCATGAGGTTTCTCTAACTTTGTGGGGAGGGGAGGGGGGATTATATTTACTTTTACAGCAAGACTATTGTAGTAATGTGTAAATAAATAAATAAAATGTTCTTTAAAAAAATCACAACTAGGAAAACAAAAGAATTGTACTTAAATGTTTTTTATCCCCTGCAAAGGTGATAAACTTAAGATGCAGAAAGAGACTTATTTCTGGAAATGTTTAATGTAACAATTTGTTTTGCTGGACTATGTAGTTATGTATTGAAGGGGTGTGTGTGTGTGTGTGTGTGTGTGTGAGATTTGCTCAATGGTGGGAATAGATTAATTTTTTCAAAAATGTTACTTGAAAAACAAAAATAATAAGCAAGTAATAGAAAAACATTGCATGTTAAGTAAAAGTCACTAAGTACCATCTCTGAAATAATGTGAAACACTTCAGTACAGAAGCTTCTTGAAGGCTATTTAAGGATATCAGACACCTCTCCCCACTTTTAGCTCAGAAATCTATTCCAAAGAGCTGAGGTTCCTGGAAGCCTGACCTCCAAATGAGTGAGACGTCATCTCTAACCACTCAAATTTGAAGGCACAAATACAAAAAGGCCAACAAACAAACATAAAAGTTTGTCCTTTCCTCTTTGTCTGTGAAGAATGATCATTCCCCCCAAGTGCTGTTCAAGGACACTCTGGATTAGAATATCACATGGTGTGCTGAAAGTTAAACTCCTGCTCACTTGGCTCATTTTTCAGCAAAGAAATTCCAGGATCTCTTATTTTGTCACAGGATTTAAATTGCCTTCAGTGTTATTAGCAAGAGAGCTCTACGTGTAACCACAGGTAAGGAGGCAAGAAGGTGATTTCTTAAGCTCCTTTTAACAGAAATCTTTTCATAGGAGAATCTTAAATATTTCCAAATACTCTAGTCCTCAACTCTTGTCCTTTAGAGTACAAATGTCATAAAAAGTATCTGCTACATATCAAGAGTCAAATATTTCAAAGTTTATCTGAAACTAAAAACATCTCGCCCAATAGACTTCATTGTAAGTTCACATATCACTAAACGAACAATTCCCAGAATTTTCACTTTGTGCCTGGTTTCTTATTTTTGCCTCCCAGAGCTGACCTCCCCAAAGCAAACCAGTTTGACTCTGTTTTAACCAAATAGCAAAGTTAGATCTGGGCTGCTAGGTGATATGAGGATAGAGTCCAGGACCTGGTGTCAAGAAGACTCATCTTCCAGGATTCAAATTGGGTCTCATACACTTACTGTGTGACCTTGACCAAGTCAAGTACTCTGCTTGAGTACTCTGCTTGAAATTCCTTATCTGTTAAATAAACTGGAGAAAGAAGTGACAGATCACTCCAGTATCTTTGCCAAGAAAATACCAAATGAGGTTACAAAGAGTCAGACATGACTAGAAAATGATTGAAATTTTTTTAAAAAAAAGCTTGATATGGAATGAAATTACCAAAGAGATACTTAACCCTTCTTTGGAAGGCTTCTTTACAGATAATTCAGGAAGCATTTCAAAACAGGAGGTAAGAAAAGGAAGCAACTAAAATGCCTCCCATTCCCAACTTTGACATTTCCATAAAATTCTGTAAGTAGTGCTTTAAGATTTGAAAAGTCATCCTCCTTTCAAGAGAGAGGAAAGGCAGTCTATTAAGAATGCTGGATTTGAAGTCAGAAAACCTGCTCCATCAACCACACCCCACTTTGCAAGCAAACAAAATTAGGTGGTTTTTTTTTTTAAGCAGCATGGAAGGGTGGCTAGGTGGCGCAGTGATAAAGCACCATCCCTAGAGTCAGGAGTACCTGAATTCAAATCCGGTCTCAAACATTTAATAATTACCTAGCTGTGTGGCCTTGGGCAAGCCACTTAACCCCATTTGCCTTGCAAAAACATTTTTAAAAAGCAGTATAGAAATATACATTGACTATATCCCCTTGGGTGAACATATAGCTACTCTGGCCTCATTATCTTCATATTGAGGATAGTTGATCAAATAACCAAAGGATTTAATCTCTAATGTGCAAATTTCTGAGCAGAAAATCTGTATCACTGGTACAACTGAAGGTTATAAGTCATAGCAGGTATTACATAGAAGTCCCTAATGAGAAACTAGAAATATTTGTACCTGAGTTTAGGAGTATGAAAGGTGACCTTATCTGAAGAATGAGAGGAGACAAAGACACCTGTGAAGTAAGAAGCCAGGAATAAGAATGGAGTACATGCCTGCAAGCTTCTTATTTTAACTAATCGTTCTTCCTAAATAGGTGCTTATAGATCCCCACACATCGAGTCTAGAAGCCCTAACATAGTGAGTATGAAGGCCAGATGTCTGCCACTCAGCTCTATTCACTTCCTCACCACTCCACAATCGCCATACTCGTTTGCATACAGCTATATAGAAGACTGGTTTCCTATTGGTTTTTGCCACTTGACTTTGGGCAAGCCTTAAAATGTAGCTTTCTCAAAATCTAAAAATCAGGGAGGGGAGGATGAAAGATTATCTGCCCAACCTACCTCACACACTTATTCTGATAATCAAGAGAAGTAACAGGTGACAGAACAATATAAATCGTGAAGCCAAGACATTTCTATCATTATTATTCAATTCCTCACACCTTCACTAAGTAGTCTCAGTGGCCTCTTCTTTCTCTAGTCATCTAATCACAGTGGTTGCCATTTGAGGCTAGTTAACACTACAGGTGAAATCACTTTTAAAGTTACAGAACTTTTTTCAAATAATATATTCAAACAATTAACAAATTCTTACTAAATGCCTACTGTGTCAGAGCAGTACTCAGGCCTGAGAAGCATAAAAAGTGAGAGGTTCTGACTCACAGTGAATTTTTCAACTCTTTTCATTGATATTTCAGGGTGAGTCAGCCTCTAAGTTTTCAATTGTCTTCTCTCCGCTGTCCTGCCAGGTTATCAACTGACTTTTCTTTCCTTGTCTCTATCAGTATGTAGATTTTTTTTTAATTAAGAGGCAGAAACATTTTTTTTCTCTGGCAATAGCCATGATTTTTTTTAAAGTTTTATTGATAAGTTTTTTGTATATCACAGTCATTTCTAAATAGAACATGCACACACACACACACACACACACACACACACATATACAGACCAAGAATAATATTTAAGCAAAAATACATGGCACAATGACTCTTTTGACATCATATGTGATAGTCTATGTGATGGGTAATTAGAAGAATATCTACCCCAGGCATGAGAAGACTTCTCCCACAAAAGAATGGACAGATGAAGATAGTTTGTTCCATCAACCATGAAAGTGTCTGATGTAGGTGCTGCAAAACTTAGAACTTAGTCAAATATCAAAACTGACAAGGTCATCTATTATATCCCTGTCATCACTAGTTATCCTGATTTCTGTCTTGTCACTGGATTTTGATGTCTCTGGAAGAGAGAGTAAGGCTGACAACTTAAATCCAATTCGCTTAGGAATCAAGCAATTACCTTGTAATGTCATTGGTCTTCTTTCAAAAGAAAGGACAAACAACAATATTCTATACTCATAGTTCCCCAACCCCTCACAGAAGAAGGAGAACATCCATGTATTTGCTTAATAGATGTCTTTTTCCCCCCCTCTTGTAATTTTATGGCTATCCTAAAGGATCATAGATAAAGACACATTATAGGAAATCTTGTTTAATTTCATCAAATGACACTATATCTGGTGTTGTTATTGTTCGTCCTTCTTTCTTGAATAGGATCATGATATCAGAGAGGTGATGCCATGACAAGCACATGAATTGGATTTGAGTGAGAGGAGTGAGTGTGCTAAGTCAACAGCCTCACTTTCTCCTCCAGGGCCATCTGGGTCCAGTGGCCAGATAGGAATCAGGATGACTGGAGATGGCCCTAGACGTGAGGCAATCAGGGTTAAGTGACTTGCCCAAGATCACACAGTAAGTGAAGCCAGATTTGAACTCCTTTCTACATACTCTAGGGACACTGAACTCTTTTCTAGCTTTCAAATAAGGTTTTGAACTTACTCTCATATTTTACAGAGCCCTAACCAGAGAACACTTCCAATAGGCTATAGTTAGTGAATACAATTCTAAGAGTTACATAGTATAAAAAGAATAGGTTGGGTAGCTCACTTTACCTATACCTTTTATTCATAGAGAATGGCCTGAAGTTTAAAGAAATTAAATAAACTTAGTTTCCTATTGATACCCAATGTATCAGAAGCAAAAAATGTATCCTTGGCTCTCTGACTTCAAGTTAAACATGCCATCCACTGTGTCTAGAAATGTAGCATGGCAACTGTTTAACAATTGGCTCTCTTGAAATGGTGAAATGTGTACAGGACATACACTTAAGTTTAAATAAATTTTTTAAACATTTTCTTTTAACATTTCTCTTAAGTTTAAATAATCAACAAAATAATCATTCAAGTTCTGATTTGTTGTTTGCCAATTTCCAAAGAGTAACTGCTCACTCTGAAAATTTAACATACTAGGAACTGGTAGGAGCTGATGCCAGGACACCTCTGCCTATGCCACTCTGCCTCTTTCTGGAGTATAGGAAGAAATAAAGATTTAAGCAGAAAATGCATGTGGCATTTAAAGAGCAACCAAATTAGAACAGCATCCCATATTCACTTGGATTTATTCTTAAATGCTTTATTTGGAGTGAGAGTGAAAGTGGTAGATAGAGAGTAAGTTGGGCTGTCATGTATTGCTATTTCTAAATACACAAATCCATCTCACTGCTTTTTGGTACCCTGTAAGCATCCTAGAATAATACTGTTATCTTATTCATTTCCTCATCTTCTGTCCTTTTCCTTTGTCTCCCTTTCTATCTGGGTAAGCCAAGACAGTGGGAGTAGTACTATTCAAGGATAAAGATTATAGTCAATAGAAACAAGAGAAAGAAACTAGATTAACAACAGAATACTTTTGTCCAAATTATATCATTTTCCCTCTCCACCAACAACCAAAATCAGGCACCATTTATTTTAATTGTATTAACTGCAATTTCCATTGAAATCTCATTCTAATTTCACATCATGATATAGTTCAGATGCTTAGGGTCTTGAAGGATAGTCCAACAGAAGATTGTTGGATCTTTTCAAGCTAGAAACTTAGCTGAGCATGTTATATGTCTCCTTTCCTCAGAAATTCAACTCTGCCTATCCATTTGGATAATAACACATAAAGACATTCAAGGATTCCCAAGTATTAGGAAACTGAAACCTCCCATATTTCAAAAATCTTCTCAGTCCAATATTTTATTTTTTAAATGAGTAAACTGTGTGATCATGATATGGAGGTGATTCTAGGTTCTCACTATGCTGGGACAAGCTCTGAGAAGTCTTGCCAAGTAAACCTCTGTCACCTGAGGAAGATCTTTTCAAGTTCAGACAGGCCTAGTTCAAGCCAACAGAAGGTTGGCCAGAGGGTTAATGTTTGGAGGAAGTTCTGTTTTGCCATAGAAAGTCATAAAGCACTCAATTTTCACACTAAAAAGGTTATACATACAATGTGAGTCAGTGTAAGGAATACCAATAACAAAATTACAGTGGAAGCATTGGTATATTTTTAGAAGGAAAAAATATGGGAAAGTAGAAAAAACTCTAAACTTAGGACTGAGAAAATCAAGGTTGGAATTCTACCTCTTATTTCTCAAACAACTGGTGACAAGATGGATAGAATACTGAGTCAGGAAGACCTAAATGCAAATCTAATTATGTGACCCTGGGAAAATCACTTAATCTCCATTTGCTTCAGTTTTTTCAGCTGTTAAGTAGGGATAGTATTAACAGCACCTATCTACCAAAGTTGTTATGAGGAATAAATGAGCTATTTAGAGAAAAAAGTCCCTGGCATGTAGTAGCTGCTACAATTTGAATCATTCATTGTTTCATTCATTCATTCATTCATTCATTCTTTTTTTTTTTTGGCCACTAGTTAGTCCAGGAGAAAGACAACTGGGTCTGAAGTCAAGGAGGTCTGAGTATAAAACCTGTCTCAGAGACTGTTAATTGAGTAACCCTGAACAAGTCACTGTACTACTTTCTCCCTCAGTTTCAATTACAAAATGACCCAAGAACAAAATGAGATAATATTTATAAAATATTTTTATAAGCTTAAATGTATTATATAAATGTTAGCTATTATTATAGATATATTAGGTGGCATAGTGGAATCAGGAAGATTGGAATTCAAATTCTCTCTCTCAGATATTTGGTAACCATATGATCCTAGCAAGTCACTTCACTTTGCCTCAGTTTCCTTAGCTGTAAAATGGGAATAATTAATAATTACTAATGGTGAACAAATTGTGACATATGATTATAATGGAATGCTATTCTGTATGATGAACAGGATGCTCTCAGAAAACCTGAAAAGACTTACATGAGTAAATACAATGGGAAATGAACTATAAACAAAGTAACAGAAATATTGAAGAATGATCAGTTGTGAATGACTTACCTTGTTTCAGCAATGCTGTGATCCAAGACAACTCCGAAGGACTTATGATAAAGAAAACTGTCCCCAAAGACAGAGCTGATTGTGTTGAGATACAGATTGAAGTATACTTTTTTTTCTACTTTATTCTTCTTGAAGTTTCTTTGAGGGATAAGGGAATCTGTTTATTTTCACAACATAACTATTACGGAAATGTTTTGCATAACTACATATTTTTAATCTATTTCAAATAACTTGCTTTCTCAATGAGGGGGAGAGGGATAGGGAAAAGGGAGAAAGTGGGAGTTCAATGTTTTAAAAATGATCGTTAAAATTTGTCTTTACATGTAACCAGAGAAAATAAAATAAAATAAATAATAGCATCTAGCTCATAGGATTGCTTTGATGTATGAAATAATAGGAGCAGCTAGGTGGTGCAGTGAATAGAGCACTGGCCCTGGAGTCAGGAAGATCTGAGTTCAAATCCGACCTCAGCCACTTAATAATTACCTAGCTGTGTGGCCCATTGCATGGCCAAAAAAGAAACCCTAATTAGATATGTGAAATAATGTCTGTAAATCACATTTAGTACATTGCTTAGTATCAAGTAAGTGATATTCTTATTATAATATAATAGTATATTATTATACTATATTTACCTCTCCCTTGCCCCATCTTATACTTAATAACTATGTTCCCATAGACAAGTAATTTATCAAATTCCCTTTTCTTTATCTGTAAAATGGGTTTCATTTTTATTCTACCTACTTCAGAAGGCTTCTATAAGTTTCAAATAAGTCTTATAAAATATACAAATTATTTCAAATCTTAAGTGATAGGGGCAGCTAGGTGGCACAGTTGATAAAGCACTGGCCTTGGAGTCAGGAGTACCTGGGTTCAAATCTGGTCTCAGACACTTAATAATTACCTAGCTGCTTGGCCTTGGGCAAGCCACTTAATCCCATTTGCCTTGCAAAAACTTAAAAAAAAAGTCAAATTTTGTTCAAAAAAAGAGGATTCTGAGGAAATAGTGGAATAGGAATAGATCAGAAATTTTGGTTCTCCAATTTCCTCCACAAAAAAGAACATGTCTCAGAAAAGCAGAAATAAATATGGGGTGAAGCAATTATCCGAGTTTGAGAAAACCCCAGAAAACACCAGATCTCCAGGGATGGAAGTTTGACCTGAGTGAAATGAAAACACCTCCTGGCCTTATCTGAAGAATTCACAAAGAAGTTAGTCAGACTGCAAACAGAAAGCCAATTCAAAACTAACTACCATGTTAATAATGTATCATTTGCTGATTTTCAAGATAAAAGAAAATTTCTAGTCTTGATCTCAGAGAACAGATAATGAAATATCTTCCCTCTTCCCAAAGGAGAAGTGGAGAACTATGGATACAGAAATTTGGACATAAAATCATACAGTTATTTTGACATTCAGTGTTGCTTGAGTATTTTTTTCATTACAAAGTTTGTAAATAATTGTTGTATAAGAAACAGCAACAACAACAAAAAAAACTAAAACGAGATATTGCCAATTTCACTTTTTATGATATTTGGTGTTTACCAAGTCCAGTTCCTTCCTAAACTCTTCTAAAATTCATACATATTTTTGTAACAGATATACACGAAGTCTCTGA
This sequence comes from Macrotis lagotis, assembly GCF_037893015.1. Lineage (NCBI taxonomy): Eukaryota > Metazoa > Chordata > Mammalia > Peramelemorphia > Peramelidae > Macrotis > Macrotis lagotis. Next base: position 127,827,706 of record NC_133664.1, read on the forward strand.
ATAATAAACCAGCCATTCATATCTTAATCCCTAACCATATTTTCCAAAATATTTTTCACTATTCTTTCTTGTGACCAAGTGTGAAGTCATCAGTCATCCAAGTATTAGTTTGATGGAAAGCAGTGGAGATCTCTCTTGAGATTAGCCCATGTTTCTAGCTCTGTTTCAGCTTGCAAACAAATCACAGGATACCCAATTGCAGTGATTTTAATGCCCACATAGCACAAACTAGATAGATACAATACTTTCAAAACACCCAGTGGATGCTGATCAGAGGTTTAATGAGAAAAATGAGATGCATAATGATTCAAAACACTATAACTAGAGCCAGAGAAGCAGTAGGAGAAAATGGAATCCAAGACAAGTAGCTTCCCCTCAGCTTCCTCAACAGTGAGATGTTCCAGGTCTATGAACTTAAAAAAAAAAACTGAATCTCAATATCTTTATTTCCTTTATAATGTTATATGTTTATGTATTTAAAAATTATTCTAAAAGGAAGTATATAGATTTCAGGAGACTGATGAAGGGGTCTATGACACACACCTAAAATGCTTATTAACCATTTGATTAAATGCAGTTATTGAAACATTTTCTGTGACAATGTTGATGTCTTTTATATAGATATGATTTGTATTCTTCCAAAATTTAACTTTAGCAAGGTCCCAATTGAGTGCAAATGGTGATTCCCCATGAAATGATTTTATCATTTGAATTTATATAACATATTTCCATTGACTCAGAATCTATTACCATATTTTACATAATTATAACTTTGAATAGTCCAAACTCAAATACATACAAAACTGTATTCCAATGTCCTATTCTGCTTCCTATCTACATTTCAAGGAAACATCAATCCCTTTTTTTCTTGAGAACATCTTGATAATTTTCTTTTGGAAAAAAAAGGATTTTAAAAGTGATTTCTGCTTAGTCTATGGGGTTTTCTTGTTATTCAATGAGTATGGGGTTTTTTTTGGTTCATTTGTTTGCTTGATTTGAATTTGAGATTTCTTTTTCCTTCAGTGCAGGAAATTCCTGGTATGGAAATATCATTCCCCTGATAAACATGGCAACCAAGGTATACAGTCAGTTGTCAAATCTTGCTATTTCTATCTCCATTATATCTCTCACATTAAAACTCTTCTTTCCATTCGCTCAGCTACCACTTCAGTTTAGGTAATCATCACCATTCACTTAAATAATTATGACAGGCCATGGTCTACTGCCTCAAATTTCTACCCACTCCTGTCTATTCCACATAGTGCTACCAAAGTGATTTTTTTAAAACCCAAATCTAACCATGTGATTCCTTTACTTCTTTTGGCCTCTCATATAAAATAGAAACTATTGTTCTGCTTAACCCTGTTTAAAGCCTTTTACAACCTGTCTTTCAGCCTATCAACTAATCTATCTTTCCAATCCTACTGAATGTTATTCCTCCTCCCATTTTCAAACCAGCCAACTGGCATTTTCTCTGTTTCTTACATCTTTGTATCTTTGTACTAGCCAACCCTAATGTTCAATATTCACTCTCTCCTTACCTCCACCTCATAGAGTCTCTCTTCTTTTAATAAGCATCTCAGTCACCATCTTCTCTATGAAACATTTTCTTTTTTTTTAGGAGATCAAAAGTGCAATTAATATCAACTGATGAGCAGTTGCTGTGTGGATAGCAACTCACTACAAAACCTTTTTTGATCCCCCCAACTTATATTATCTTCCATCTCAAATTTCTTTGAATTTAATTACTTTGTATTTGTATTTATTTACTTTATATTTATGTTATATATGTACAAATACATACAGATAGATAGATAGATAGATAGATAGATAGATAGATAGATAGATAGATAGATACAAATGTACCTGTTGTCTCTCCCATTAGAATATGAACTACCTGTCAGCAGGAATCGCTTCATTCTTTGTATTTGTGTTTATTCAATTTATATTTATTCTACATATGTGTATTATGTATTCACACAGTCATATATAGTTATTATCTCTCTTATTATAATGTGAATTTCTTGTGAGTAGGAATTGCTTCATTCTTTGTTTTTGTATCCCCAGGATCAAGGGCAATGGTTGGTCAATCCAAAATAGATGCTTGATGAATAATTTGTAATTGATCAGTCTAACCACAGAATGATTTTCTACACACACACACACACACACACACACACACACGCACGCACACACACACAAACCCTGAAATAAGCCCTAATGTGTCTTTTGGAGTTAAAAATTAAAAAAGATCTGGCCTTACTTTGGGGAAAATGTGATATGTCTAAAAGCCTATTGCTAGGTTTTTCATAGCAATGCCTTTAGATCCTTACTCAGGAATATTAGAAGCAAAATGTTAGAAAGGGTCTTAGAGATCTTCTAAGATAGCTCCTTTATTTTGTAGACACAGAAACTGAGGCTCTCTTAAAATAACTATGTTCCTTGCAACAAAAAAAAAATCACCTGGTTTCATCATACTTAGAAGTAACCTCATATAATAAATGCTGTGAATATAGAATCCTGGAAAGAAGGACATAAAGTGACTTTCAGGTTTGTTAGTAAGGATATTTATGAATCTATTATTCCATCAGCTGTTGAAATTTCACTCTAAACCTTGTTGTCAAATAGAAATCCACAATTTCCTTTCCATGTGGGTAATGTGGATCATAAAAGTATTTATGTTGTATGTGATTTACAATTTACCTTTTAATAGTTTTCAATAATCAATAAATTAATTCATACCACCAAATTTTTGTTGCAAGTAAAATTTAAACTTGTAGCCCCAGCTCCTAACAGGCACATAGCAAGTTCCTAAGAAATACTTGGTGATTAAACTGAGTGATGTGAAACTTATATTCTTGAAAGTTGCCTTGGACACTGATAGGTAACTCATTGTCCTAAGGATCACATAACTTGAGCAGCAACATGGAAAGATCATTAGAGTCAAGAAAACAAGGTTCAAGTACAAACTCTGTCACGTATCACTTGCATATTCTACAACGTGTCACTTCTTGGTGTATCAGTTTCCTCATCTGCAAAATTAAGGGACTGGTCTAAAATTAAAAATACCAAACTAATGACCTTCTGACACCAGAGTAAAGACTAAGATTAAAATATATTTGGTGAATGACTAACAAAAAATTAAAAATAAAAATACAATATAGATAATGTTAATTTGTGGCTTTCTACATCAAAATGTGGTCAGTTTCTATTTGAGTGTGAACTACCGGAGCAGATAACCTCTAAGGTCTTGTTATATGATACAAGAATTCATTCCAGGTCTTCCTGAGCCTTTTATCTATACCATTATCACAGAGTCTCTGAAATTGTGTTTTATCTACCAATTTCTATTGCAAAATATAAATTTTTTTCTCTTTTAATTATTGTTCCATGTTTCCATGGGTCCATAAAACAACAAAACTGGTCCCACACACTACACATGAAAATTATTATAACCATCCTTATTTTGAAGCTTTACAGAGCTTATAAAGTACTTTCAGATATTTGGCAAATCACTTTACCTCTCTGGGTCCCAGTCTCTACATCTTTAAAATATAAAATTTGGTCTAAGTTGAGTCTAAAGTCTGCTCCAATTTAGACAGAGCAACATTTCAAGAAGTGAGTTTAAGTTTCCCCTTTGATTCCCAATTAAGAAGCCCACATGCTGCTAGGCTAAGAAAAGGCAAATGAGACCTCTGTAACATTTCCTATTTGTAATTCCATATAGTCTATATATCCAATGAAAAAGTAAATATTGTTTGCACAGGATATGATCCTATTACATTTCATGTGTAAACTGATGCTAATCTTTTGTTATAGATACCTTACTTTCTGTTTTTAAGTAAATGTCCTTTCCTCAATTAACATTTCATAAGCTCTATTTAGTTTTGATTGTGGGAGAAGTTTCAGTAGAAATGAGAATTTAGAGCTATGAATTGAATAGGTGATAAACCCAAAGAGATTTGTTGGTTGATTGGTTGATTGGTTGGTTGGCTGGTTGTTGGCCTTCATTTTTGAAGAGAACCAAAATGACATGACTATATTAGAGTCTAACAGAGTATCTGACTGTGGTTGTTCAGACCGATATGATCTTTGAATGCTCTACTATAGATCAGATACAAATGATCCATGTAAATACCAGGGGTAGATTATCTAAACTTGCACATTTCACATTTCCTTTGATTGAACTGTTTCCATCTTACCTTGCTCATAGAGCACAATACTCTCTCTGATAAGGGTCTGCCATTCTAAATGGTCCTTTACCTCTATCACATGTTGCACAATCAGTTACAAAGTTCTTAAAAGAGACCCTGACAGTGTTCTTTTATCACTTTTTCTGATCCCACTGTGAGTATTTACCCTGTAAGTTCTCCATAAAATAGTCTTTTTTGGCAAGCAAGCATTTGGTATTTGACAACATGACCAAACCATCAGAGTTGCACTCTCTGTAGTAGAGTTTGAATGCTTGGCAGTTTAGATTGAGAAAGTACCTCAGCTCCTGGTATCTTATACTTCCCAAGACAATTTTAATGAAAGAGATTCAGTTTCCTGCCATGCACTGGCATACTGTGCAAGTTCCACAGGCATACAATAACGAGACTCAGCACAACAGTTCTGTAGAACTTAATTTTGATAGTCAGTTTAACATCTCTTCTCTTCCATACTTTCCCTCAGTCTTTCAGACACTGAACTAGCTCTGGCAATGCTTGTGTCAACCTCACTATCAATTTGTACATCCTTGGAAAGCATACCATCAGGTTAAAGGAACTTAACCACAGTATTCAAAACTTCTCCATTTGCTGCAACAGATGGTCCTACATATGGATGGTGTGGTGCTGACTGATGGAGCACCTGTGTTTTCTTGGTGTTGTTAGACCAAAATTAGCACAAGCAACAGAGAATTAGTCCATACTTTGTGGCATCCCAGCTTCAGAGGTTGCATTGAATACACAGTCATCTGCAAAAAGAAGATCATGAGCCAAAACTTGCTCTATTTTCATCCTGGCTTATAACCTCTTCAATTTGAAGAATTTACTGACTATAGTATGGTAGCTGACCTTAATGCCATATTCATCCTCAGTGAAGGTTTTTGATAACATGGCTGAAAACATCATGTTACAAAGCACAGAAGCAAGAACAAATCCTTATTTCACTCCATTGATGACCAGGAAGTCTAGAGAGCATTGTCCATTACCCAGAACCCGGACACTCATGCCATCATGAAATTGATGTCTAATACTGATAAACTTCACCAGGCAACCAAATTTTGACATAATTTTCCCTAAACCTTCATAACTGATGGTATCAAAGACCTTGATCAGATGTAAAAACATTATATACAGATCTATGTTCTGCTCCTGGCATTTTTCCTGGAGGTGGCCAGCAGCAAATACCATATCAACTGTTTCTCTAGCCTTTCTGAAGTCACACTAGTTCTCAGGTAGATAATCATCTCCCAGGTAAAGAATCAGCTTATTAAGGAGGACTCTGACAAGAATCTTGCCAACAATGACTAAGAAAGAAACATCCCTATGTTTGTCAAAGGACAATGTATTCCCTTCACTTTTATAGTGATAGACAATGGAGGCCTCCTTAAATTCCTGGGAAATAACCACCTCATGCTATATAACTTGGAAAATTTCAATCAGTTTTTGTATGAGCAATGGACCCCACCACCACTGCCTTGTAAAGCTGAGCTGGAATAGAATTAGAACCAGGTGCTTTGCCACATGGAAGCACCCTAATGGCATTCAAAAACTCTTCTTCAGTTGGAATATCATCAGCTAGGGAGGGAATAACTTCAATCTGAAAACAATCAATGGTTTCAGTATTGAGATAGCGGTCTGTTGAGAACACTATGGAAATGTTCAGTTCACCTCTCTAGGATCATTTCCTTGTTACTGATCAATGTGGTTTCATCAGCCAGTCCTAAGGAGATGTGATGCACCATAGTTCTTTAGCTATGTTGCCCCCTGTTGGTTACTAAATGCTTAAAATAAACAAAGCCAGAACTACTGCAGAGCTCTCACTAAAATGGAAAATCAAAATATATTGTCTAGGTGTCAATAAAAACTTTTAAAAGTAAGTTTGGACAGCCCTACTTGCTTGAGCCCATAAATAGCTTCAGGGAATCATAAAAGCACTTTGGATTGTTACTATCAGCATAAAACTGAATTTCTTCTGCCTTCTTACTGAGTTAAGAATCTTACAGCTCTCTCAGTTTCACTTATCGTTAATTCTGATGGAAATCTGCTTTCTTAGAAGTGAATGAACTATCCCTGCTGGTAAATCTCTGTGGAGTTTTTCATTTTCTATTTAGCAGCTTCTATATTTCCCCATCATTTTCATCAAACCAGTCTTCATGTTTACAAATGTTCTAACCCAAATGACTAAATATCTAAAAGTTCCCCAATATTTTCCTGCTCCACTGTTGACAACTGTGTGTTGGCTCAATTTTCCCCTCCAAGTAGACAACAAACTGTTCCCTCTCAAAGAAGACATTATATGTTGACATTGTCATTTTACCTTGGGGCCATCATTTTGGTTGAATGTGAACACTTTACTTGGAGAAAATAAGTCTATGATCAGTCCAGTATCTGAACTACATATTGCTTTTGTCATTCTCATATCCTGTCTCTTTTCCTTACAATCACATAATCTGTTAAATGCCAGTGTTTGCTATGAGGGTGAATCCAAAGTTTTATGGCATTTACATTCATGAAAGACAGTGCTTTTGATGAGAAGGTAATGAGATGCCTAGGTCTTTAGGGTAGGTGACCATTGCTGTTGCTGTTTCCTACTCCATTCCTTCCCAGGACTCCTTGACATATCTGGTACTATGAGCCTACTCTAGCATTAAAATTACCCAGAATTATAAGTTTGTCCTCTTTTGGAACACTGATGGTAATGGTCTCCAGGTCTTTATAAAATTTTTCTTTAACTTCATCAGGTTTTGTCATGGTGGAAACACAGACACTGATGATGGTTGTATATTGTTTCCAGCAAGTGATAATCTCATTGTCATGTGTCTGTCATTCATTCCTTTTGGCAGGCATGCAAGCTTGTTGACTAGATTGCAAATCCTAAACCATCTTCATGGCATTCCCTTTTACTGTGGCCACTCAACAAAAAAAAATGTGTCTACAGCTCCAACTTCAGTAAACTGACCTTCATTTGCCAGCTCTGTTTCACTCAGAACCGATATTTGGATGTGATACCTGTTGAGTTCTCACAACAAGAGCTGTTAGTCTTTTCTAGTCTATCAGATTTTGTGTTGTCTATGAGTGTGCATACATACTATGAAAGAAGGTGAGTGGAATCATTTTTGAAGTTTTTATACATTTTTTTTGTTTTTCAACCACAGGGTGGGATCCCTGCCTGCTGTGGTAATCAGGCCAAGATTGGATAGGCAGACAATTTTTAGGGCACTTTTAGGCCACCAGCCCCTTTTCCACTTCAGAAATGAGTAGATCAATTCTTAAAAGGCTGTTCAGACACCTAGAAGGCTGCCAAATTCCACTGCTACTTCTAGTAAGGGGGCAACCCCATGACCTGAATCACCTGTATGCAGGGTTGTGACTACAGCTGCCAGTGTATCTGCACCTGCTGCTTTGTCTCTTGCCTGTCACATATAACTTTGAAGAAAATGGTAAAATGGCATGGGTAATGTCTTTTGACTCATGCATAAATTGGATTTAAGTAAGGTAGAGTTGCACAAAGTCATTGACTTCATTCTGTCTTCCAGATTCATCACAAGCCAGTGCCAAAATAGTTGAGACAAATGATGATGACTCTAAATGCAATGGATGGCCGTGGCATCTTCAATGTCTAACCAAACTCTAAAGGCTCCACAGAACCTGCTTTAGCATCCTTCATGACCATTAGAACAAATTGTTCTCATTTCCTCATTACACTGGAGATCTTCATATACTTGGGGTAGACACACCCCTAAATCACTGACAGGGTTGAGATCCCTCAGTTTACTGAGATATGGTCACTGTTTATGCTACAACTTCTTTGAGCCACAGTTGAGACTAAGGTGGATTGGGTGAACACCAAAGGAAGAAAGTAAGCCTGAAAAGTGCTTGGCAGCCCTCACACCAGAGGTACTAGTCTTTCCTGAAAACATCCTACATTCCACCCAAACAGGTATTAAGAACCTAAATATAATAATGAGGCATGACCTACATTAATTTGATCTCAAGGATATTGTTACACCCTTCATAGAATTTATTTCATCATCCTCTAGATATTTTTGAATAGGTAGTCTTTATGGTAGTCATTTGCCTAACATAGGTACTAAAAGACATGCTGACCAAAATCTGTCTCTGTCTCTCTCATTCTGCTTTCTACCTTTGTCTCTATCTCTTTCTCTGACTTTCTATCTTGATCTGTTTCTCTCTGTCCATCTATCTCCGTCTCTCCTTCCCCCTTTAGATACATAATGAAGTCACCTATGCCAGCTCCTTTATTTGCCTCCCAAAGCAGAAACTACAAGTCATTGTTCTAGTTATCCATAGCTTTGTCTTATTTCTTAACTTATAGTAAGAATGCCAATGTTGATGTGGTTCAGTTTCTCCAATTGAAGTACAATATTAATATTTATGTAATCCCTGTATAGAAGGGGACACCTTTCTGGGCCTTGAGAAACTCTTCAGAAATATAAACTTTGGCTAGATGCCTTTGGGACTGAGAATAATCTGACAGGACCCAAATGCTTGACTCTGTGGTCACAAGATATACCATAAATTTGTCTGAGATTCACAAAGCACCCTTGTTAACCTACTCATCTTGCTTTATCTGTAAAATTCCTGCTTCCTTCCAAGACTGCCTCCCCTTCCCCTAGATGCAGCTGGAACCATAAGATAGTAAATTCAACTCCCTTAAACCTGTGGGAAGCCCATGAGTATATGACTCCCTCTGTCTCAGGAAACTTGTTGAGACATAACACAAAAACCCTGACCCTTTGCCACTCTGTCTAGTGCCCTATCTATACTGAACCATATGTTTAGCTAGGTTTGTAGTAGTCTGACAAGAAAATATATATCTAACCACTGTCTCTGCTTCTGTATCCTGCTTGCTCCCAGTAGCCCCCCCCCCCCAAACACTATAAAAACTCTATCTCCTGAACACTCAGGTACTGTCTGATTTGGGTGCTCTAGATCCCCAGGCAGTCCTGGGTAATTAAAGATCTCAAATTTAAAACTTATCAAATTTTGGTCTCCATCTCGCTCTTTGGGTTCAGCACAAAGATATATCAAGCCTCTAGTTAATAGACAAAGAACTTATATTTTGAATACTGTCACATCTATAGATGGTTCAGGGTAATAAAATAACAACTGTGTTATGCTTAGCATGCTCAACCTCCTCTTCTGCCACTCTACCATCATCATTGCTGGAAAAAAAAAAGAGGACCCAAAGAACTGAGGTTGCTTTTGTATTTGGTTTTGTTGCATGGTCTGTCACAATTACAAAAGTTCAAAAGTAAAAGTTAGGTCTAAAGATTCTCCACCAGTAAAGAACTTCTAAATGGATAACAACTCATTTAGGATATTGTAGAGGTGATTTATTCTCAGATCTAGTTTAGAACACCACAATCCATAAGGTATCAAAGTTGTAGGTGATGCAATACTAAAGAGAAGCTTGATGGATTCAGGTAGGCATTGGCAGGTGCCAAACATTCAAAGCAATAATTTCCAGTGTGACCTGAATCAGATTAAAATATAATTGAGAAACATTTAGCAAAACAAATAAAAATACAATCAAATATAGATAACATTAATTTGTGGCTTTCTCAATTGATATGCAACTCACAGGGATTAAGTGTCCATTTCATTTGAATTTGACATAACTTGGCTACAACATATTTCTAGTGATGACCTTTACTCAATAAATGGCATAAGAAATATAATTTTAAAAAACTATAATAAAAAAGAAGTGAAACAGTTATGTGACAGTTAATAAATGAATAGCTTGAGAAGAATAGTGGTGTCTTCTAAATGTAAAAAGATCTTTAAAAAGACCTCTAGCATATTGAATGGGTGTTTTGAAGGGAATATTTAAGAGAACAATGTCAAGAATCATACAGTATGAGTTCATAAAACAGAGAGTGTATGATAAGAAAAGGGGCAGTTGAGCTGAAAAAGAACTTGACCTTTAGTGAAATTCAAGTCTAATATTAATTAACAATGTTATTGATTCCCAAAAAAGTAATGTGATCTTAGAATGCATTAAGAGAAGCAGGGTTTCCAGGAATAAAGAGGTGATAGTTTCACTGTACTCTGCCCTCCTCAGATGACATCTAGAGTATTGTGTTCCCAACCATTTGGGAAGATATTGAGAAGCTGATAAATATCGATAGTAGTGAGCTCAGATCAGTAAGGGGTCATGACTCCATGCCACGATAGGACTGGGGGAAGGAACTGAAGATGTTAATGATGGAAAAGAGAAGACTAGTTGTCTTCAAGGATTTCATGGACTGTCCTGTTTAAAAGGGATTCAATTTCTGTTTAGTCTTAGAGGAAAGAACTTAGAGTAATGACTAGAACTTCCAAAGAGCCAAATTTATGTTTAATGTAATTTTTAAGTCTTTATAATAATTTGTACTATCTGCAAATGGAATGAGCTATCTGAGAAAGTAGTGGTTTCCCCCGCCATGGAGGTCTTCAAACAAAAGCTGAATGGTTCATTATTTGATATATTATAGAGAGGATTTGGAGGATAGAGAAATGATTTGGACTATATGGTCTTTAAAAATCCTTCCAACTCTCAAATTCTTTGATTCTATAAAATCATGATTGGTGTTTTATTCTGTACTAATGGAGGACATGAGATCACAGAACCTTTGAAGTACTGAAACATGGGTAAGATTAGATGACTTTTTTTTTAGGTTTTTGCAAGGCAAATGTGGTTAAGTGACTTGCCCAAGGCCACACAGCTAGGTAATTGTTAAGTGTCTGAGGTCTGATTTGAACTCAGGTACTCCTGACTCCAGAGCTGGTGTTCTAACCATTGCGTCACCTAGCTGCCCCAGGATTAGATGACTTTTGATGTCCCTTCATACTGATATTGTAGAAGTAGGAATCTAGAAGCCTTGGCAAAAGCATTGAATACTTTGACCCACTTCTTTTAAAAAAAGATTTCATTTGTTGTCCTGCTGCCACTACATAGACTGACTCACACAGTCACCCCCAAAGTCCAAGGCTACAATTGTTCAATGAACATAACACCTTCTCAAGTAGCTGCATTTTAATTCATATCCGTATTTATATCAAAGGCTTCACATTATTCATTCATTAAAACTCCTGCCCCAATTCTCTTTCAACACCTTCCACCCACAAATATCTTTGAGGAAGGGACCAGCACAAATTTCTTTAATGCCCTAGCCTTTTGCAAAGGAACTTTTATTTTGTGTATCATGTATTTAGGGATTAAAATGAACAGTTATGTATTTGGAAACCAAAGAGGATTATTAAAATAAATCATAAATAAATGAAGTGTTAAGAAATGTGTGTGAATGTTTTTACACACAAATGAATGATAGTCATCACCTCTCTTTGGAAAATGGTATTTACAAGGTGACTGGTAGTATTTAAGGGGCCACCTCCTTATCTCTCTATATTGACTCCATTGTTACTTTGTCTTTATTTTGCACAATAAGAATTCACATTTATATTGCCATAGTTTGGTGTTTTTAACTTCACTTAACAGATGAGAAAAATGATGTCTCATAGAGAGAAAGTTCATTGTGATATAGTTCTTAAGAGTATCAAATGAGATTTGAATACAGGTCCTCTCCACTTCAGATCACCCACCATACCACATTGTCTCCATGAACGGAAATAGCTGAGGGGTGAAAATTTTGGAGGGTATTTTTGTCTTCTTCTCTTTCCATGGGTCTAAATGTAGCCACATATCATCTCTAAAAATATCATACCATGAGAATAAGCATAAAATTTCATTATTCCTGTAAATATCCCCCAAAAGTCTATATTTGGTTGATAATATAATAAAAAATAAACATGTTATATAATGCAGGGTAATGTGTTAAAATAAGCCCAAAAGATAAAACATCTTAAAAATTAGCACATTGCTCTCTATTTATATTTTCCAAACTCCAATTATCTCATTAAATGGATTGTTTTATATTCTAGGCAACATACCATTATAGCATCTAGACTCTATCTTACTATAAATTTTGGTTCTATTTTAATGGATCTATTTTTAGCAAAATTCATAATGCAACATTTTGGGGGATAATCCTATTTCCCAGAAACCAAAACCATTTTATTTGACTCCTTGAAGAAAACTTGTACTGCAATACTCTGCAGAGTCCTTTCTTTCCTCCATGATTTAAAAATCAGTGATGATGTTTTTAGAGAAAAAGATGATGAAGTAGGTAGATAAGAGAACAAATGAAATGGATCCATTCCACCTGACAATGATTTTTATTTTTTGCTTGTTGAAATCAAGTTATCTAGACTTTCATTTTGAATGCTATAGCAAAGTCAGAAGTTTCTGCTAAGCACTATACTGTACAAGGGCACATTTTCTTTCCATTTACTTCTTAAAACAATCCTGTGCTTTTTCAAAGTATATGAATTTATTTTCCTTTACTCTACAATAATAGTCTCTGACAATCCAAGGCTCCTGACAATTAAAAAGTCTGCATTTGAAGACAAGATGAAAAAAACAGAATTTGATAAAGTTCTTTATAGACACAAATCAAATGTATATATCCATAAAAAAATTTCCCAATTTTCTGCTTTTCTTCTGGTCTGGGCTGCACTTGTTTTATTTCTGCAAAGTCTTTTTAATTTAATGCAATTGAAATTATCCATTTTATACCTCACACTGTTCTCTCTCTCATTTATTCACTAATTGTTTCCCTATCCATAACTCTGATGGGCAATATGTTCCATGTTATTCAGATTTTCTTGTAATATATTTCTTTATATCAAGGTCATGTATCTATTTTGCTCTTATCTTGGTAAATGTATAAGACATTGGTCTATGTCCAATTTCTGTCAGATGGCCTTTCAGTTTTCCTGGCAATTTTAACCAGTAATGAATCCCAAACTTATATGTTTATATTTGTCAAATACAAGGTTACTATATTTGTTGCTGTAAACTATAGCTCTACTCTGTTCCACTGATCTACTTTCTATTTCTTAGCTGGTGCCAGATAGTTTTAATAATTACTGCCATATGATATAGTTTATGATCTGGTATGGCTAAACTTCATCCTTTACATTTTTTCATTAGTTCCTTTGATATTTAATTTTTATTCTTTTAAATGAATTTTATTATTTTTTAAATCAGTAATTAGGTAATTCAGTAATTAATATTTCAGGATAGTATTGAATATATAATTTATATACAATTGTCATTTTTATTATATTATCCCTGCACATTCTTAAACAATATTTCTCCTATTATTTAAATATGATTTTATTTGTATAAATTATTTTTATATAATTTTGTTCACATAACTCCTGGTAGGTGTATTCCCAGGTATTTTATACTGTCTATAGTTATTTTAAATAGAATATCTCTTACTATTTCTTCTTTCAAGGTTTCATTTGTGATATATAGAGAGTGCTGGTGATTTATCTGGATTTATTTTATATCCTTCTATTTTGCTAACAATTATTGTTTCAACTGACTTTTTAGTTTAGTTTTGGGATTTTCCAAGTATACCATTATATCATCTGTAAAAAGAGATAGTTTTATTACCTTATTCCCTATTCTGATTCCCTCTTTCTTTTTTTCTTCTCTTATTGCTATTGCTAAAAGTTCCAATATAATGTTGAATAATACTTATGACAGTAAGAATTCTTGTTTCACATCTGATCTGATTGGGAAGCTTATTCTTACTACAAATAGTACTAGCTGATAGCTTTAGGTAAATACTTTTATCAATTTAAGGGGAAAAAATCCATTTATACATATACTTTGAAACTTTTAATAAAATGATTATTGTACTTTATCAAAAGCCTTTTCTGCATCTACTGATATAATATGGGTTGTTTAGTTTTATTATTGATATAATCAATAAGTTAATAATTTTGCTTATGTTAAAACTTTTTCTGCATTCCTTATATAAATCCTGCTTGGTCATAATGTATGACATTGTTATAATCTTTTAGCTAGTATTTTATTTTGAATTTTTTCATCCATATTCATTAATGAAATTGGTCTATAATTTTCTTTCTCTGTTTTTACTCTTTCTGATTTAAAAATCAGTGTCATATTTGTTTCAAAAAAGGAGTTTAGTAGGATCCCTTCTTTGCCTGTTATTCCAAATCATGTATTTAATTTGGAATTTAATATTGGAATCTTTAAATGTTTGATAGAATTCACTTGTAAATCCATCTCCTACTTAACCCTCTGAACCTAACACTGAGTTTTAGATGAAAGTTTAGGTAAAAGTTCTTGTGGTGAAAACTCCTGAGGCCCTGAAGTAAAAGTTTGTGAGGTGAAAGCTTTTGAAATCTATTTGTCTTCCCAAAAGAGTTCCCCCAAAGCCTGGGGTTTGTAGATTCATCTGAATTAGCCTGAAGGTGTTTACATTTCACTTAACTCAAATCAAACCTCTGACCCTAGAGGGCCTGTCCTTCCTGAGCTCAAGTAGTTGCAGCAGGACAACAACATTATTCATTTATTTTTGCTGCTCTACGTTCATTCATCTTTTTGTTGTGGAGGAAATTTAGAATTTTCTTACAACTTCTCTATCGTCCCCAGAATACCTCTGTTTTAGGCACCAATACTTCCCTGGTCTGCTGCCAGGTACTCCTGACTCCAGGGCCGGTGCTCTAACCACTGTACCACCTAGCCACTCCCATATCTCTTTTTTGTAGTAAGGTCTAACAAGAACTGGATGATATAATGGTGGATAAAGCACTGGCCTAGGTCTGAATTTAAATCCATTCCCAGGCATTTACTAGCTGTGTGACCCTGGGCAAGCCATTTAGTCCCTACCTGTCTCAATGTCTTCATCTGTAGAATGTAGAATCCCCAGATTGTTATGTGAATAAATTGAGATAACACTTGCATTTTGAATTACATAAAGCTTTTAAAGAAATGAAGGATGGGAGGCAGCTATGTGGCACACCGGCCCTGGAGTCAGGTGTACCTGAGTTCAAATCTGACCTCAGACACTTAATAATTACCTGTGTGACCTTGTGCAAGCCACTTAACCCCATTTCCTTGCAAAAACTTAAAAAAAATGAAGGATAACTTAAATAACTAGAGGAATAGTCAGTGCTTGGAACTGGTCCTTGCCAATATAATAAAAATGATAATACTGTGAAAATTAGTTTATGGTTTTAATACTATGCTAATCAAATTATCTAAGGAAGACTTTGTGGAATTCAATAAAATTATAGGTCATTCAGAAAATTAAAATATCTAGGACATTAAGGGAAATATTGAAAAGAGATAAGGAAGAAGGGGGAATAGTGCTTTCAGACCTCATAAAATAGCAGAAATAGACTATATCAAAACTAGAGGTGTTCAATATACAGACACTACAGAGTGCTGCTACAAATCAGATGAAAATATAATTGGTAAAATTTAACAAAATAAATAAAAATACAATAGAACATAGATATTGTTAACATGTAGTTTCCCAAGTCAATACCAACAGGAACCCTTATGCATGGTTTGTGGCCCCCTTTTCTGTTTGAGTTTGATACCACTTATTCAAACTTGGTATTGATTTAAAAATTAGAAAAAATAAAGAGGCAGATCAATGAAAGAGACTGGATGATAGAGAATTAAACAATGAAACTCAATAACCCAGCATTCAATAAAGTAGAAAACAAATTTCCTAGGAATTATTTGATAAAAAATTATTTGACAAATTATTTGAAAAAACTAGAAAGAAACTTGATTGAAATTAAACTCAAAACACCCTAAGCCATATTCCATAATAAATTTTAAATGGATGAGCAATCCTAACATCAAAGATCATGCCATAAAAATAAATAAAAGAGAAGTGGATTATATGCCTTTCACAGGTAGGAAAAATATTCTTAACCAAACGAGGAATGGAATTAATTCCAAAAAATAAAACAGATAGCTTTGATTACACAAAGCTGAATTGTGTAAATAGATTAATATACTTACAATAAGAAGGGAAAACAGACAAATGGGGGAAATATTTGTTTCAAAGCTTTCTGATAAAGGTTTGACATCAAAGCCACATAAGCAGTTAACCTATCTCTGTAAGTATATATATAAAGATAATTACATAGAGATGTAAAACAAAAGCCATAGATAAATGGTCAAAGTAAATGTTGAAACAATTATCAAAAGAAGAATTGTAAACTATTTGCAACCATATGAAAGGATGGTTTAAATCACTGACTTTAAGAAAAATGTAAATCCAAATAACACTGAAGTTTTACTTCACACACAAAGAAAACAAATGATGAAAATAGTTGTTAAGGAAAGAGGTATGAGAAGATACATGCAATAATTCATTGTTGGTGAAGTTGTGAATCAGTACAACCATTTTGGAAAGCAATTTGGAATTATGCAAGTAAAATGACATAAATGACAATAACATTTGAAAATTCCACTATTAGGTTTACATTCTAAGAAGTCCATTGATAATAAGAAAATTTCCATAGTCAGCAAAGTATTTTCAAACACTTTTTGTGATAGCAAAGAATAGGAAACAAAGTTGATGCCTTTCAATTGGGAAATGACCAAATAAATTGTGGCACATTAATGAAATGGAATATTACTCTGCTGTAACAAATGAATATGATGACATAATACATATGGAAAGTTATAGAAAGAGCTATATGAACTGATACAGAGTAAAGTAAGTAGAACCAAAAAAAAACAATATACATAATGATTAAAACAGTGCAAGTATTAAAAAAATCACAAAAAATAATCAAAAGTAAAAGTATCAAAATTACAAAGGACAGTTCCAAAAAACATATTTGAAAAGAAGCTTCCATCCATCCTTCAGCAAAAGTAGAACATTCACTAATCTATTCAATTGTGTTGATTACTGATGCTGACATTTTCTTCTTTTTAGTCTTTAAATATATACATATAAGGGACTGTTGTGTGTGGAAGCACTGTAAAATTTCATCACCTAGTGTCCTCTAGCACCAGAGCATTATTTACTGGTTGATTGTAGAGTGCCACAGGAGTGGAAGTGGACCAGGAACTGGGGAGGATATTTAAGCACTTGTATTTGGTTTAATAAACAGAGATCTTGGAGAACTTTAGGGAGAACTTTAAGGAGAACTTGTCATCCTTGTCTCCCTTGTCTCCTGCCCCTTCAGTGTTAGACTGGGTAAGGATAAGCTAGCTGGCAGGAACCTAACACTTCCTGAGCAGCTAGCCTAACAGGAACATAATGTACATATATTTACATACACACACACATATGTGTGTGTTTGCATATATATATATATATATATATAGATATATATATATATATACCTATTTGTACATTGCACATATTTCTTAAACAGCATGGCTCTCTGGGAAGGGGACAGGAGGAAAAATGAGGAAATTATGATGTAAAAAAGGAAAAAGATCAATAAAAATGTATTTTTAGAAAGATTATATTTGAAAATCATTTTTGCACACCTTAAAACATTACATAAATGCACGCTATTATAATTAGCATCATCATCATCTTATACATCTTTGAACACTGAAATGGAAATTCCTTTGACAACCCAGCTAAAATCCATCCTCTGAAACATGGAGGTCCTGACACAGCACTGAGTTACATGGTATACTGTCCTGTCAAAAAAAAAGACTTCTTGAGAGACCTTAACGATGACCTTTTGTGCCCCTCTTTTGAAACTCTTATTAATATGAAAATTATACTCACATAAGATAACTAGTTTCTTTCATCTCCCTCTAAGCCTCTTCTTAAAAGGAATTTGACTTTTCTTCTATTCCAAACCTTTCAAAACTATTTTAGATAAAACAATGTTCAAGCACATTATCTTTTCACAACAGAAAAGAAAGGAGAATTGATTCATAGCAGGAAGGAGGGTAGAGGTTCATGGGAACTAACTTGACCCCTGGGTCTGATTCTTGATTATGGAACCCAGAAATCAAGAAGAAACCAGTTTAAGAGCACCAGATATTTCCTAGGTCCCAGAAAAAGTCTTGTTACAGAGCTAACAGAAAATGTTTAACCAACCTGGAGAATCAGAGCCCTTGGTCCCAGTCCTGTTCTGCTCCTTAATTCTTGATTCATCTGAATCAGCCTGAAGATGTGTTTATATTTCACTTAACTAAAGCCAAACCACAGGTCCTAGAGGGCCCATCCTACCTGAGGACAGCTTTATCCCTTCATTTTTGGTTTGGAGACCTTAAACAAATCATTTCCTCTCTTTGCGCCTTATATTCTCCATCTATTTAAATGATAAGATTAATTGGAATTATTTCTAGGTTCCCTCTTGTGATTCCAAATCTCCTGTTTCTGGAGACCATTAAGATAAGAAGTAGGATATAGTGGGTAAAATTTAAAAGTAAAATATAAAAATAAAAACTTTCTGAATCCCTGATAAAGCATGGCTGACTGGTGAAGTATTTAGAGTGCTTGGTCTGGAGTCAGGGAGACCCATCTCTGTGAGTTTAAATTCAGCCTCAGACAATAATTGTCTGGTCACTGGGCAAATCACTTAATCTAGTTTTACCTCAGTTTCCTCATCTATAAAATGAGCCGGAAAAGGAAATGACAAACCACTCCAGTATATTTGGCAAGAAAACTTCAAATGACATTACAGAGTCAGATATGACTGAACCTACTGACCATCCCCCAGGTAACTCCTTAAGCTCAGAAGAACCTGGAGTACTCATATTGTATTTTTATTACCATTCTAAGATGGATTAAGTTGTATGCCTAAAACATAACTGTTTATATC
Organism: Macrotis lagotis; assembly: GCF_037893015.1. Taxonomy (NCBI): domain Eukaryota; kingdom Metazoa; phylum Chordata; class Mammalia; order Peramelemorphia; family Peramelidae; genus Macrotis; species Macrotis lagotis. The sequence goes on from NC_133664.1 coordinate 127,846,617, forward strand.
TAGTTTATATTGAGATTTCCCCACCTGAGGCAAAAAGTATGCTTTTAAAAAGGTTGACTATCATTAGGAAAATTCCCTTTAGAAATAAAAAGAGTGTGGAGCAGAAATATGAGGCTATCTGTGGTCCCAAGGTCACAGCATTAGAGAAAAAGATTTGCATCTTCTAGAAGAATAGATCCTTGAAGCCAGGGATTTTTTGTTTTGTCTGCCTTTAGATCCCCAGCTCCTACCACATAGCACCTTATCCATAATAGGTAGATAATTGTTGAATTTAATTGAATAGAACTACCAGTGAAAGCTGAGGCAAATTTGGTCTCTTAGACTGCCCTGTATGTTTTCATCAAAAATGACCTAAGAAGAAGACATACAGAAAATCATTTCTATTTAATTTAGGAATACAATATATTTTTTTTATTTTGTTTTCTGAAGCAAGCTGTTCTTATACTAATAGCAAAACAAGTCGACCAAGTCATCAATAAGGATTCTGACAAGGAAATGGGTTTTAGGATCAGTGTGGTCATTCTAACTGTACTCTTGCTCTGTAAATATTCATATCAGTTGAATTTGCATCATTTCTCATCAAATCACAAGTACATCACAGACCATAATTGGATCTCATTTATTTCATTTTCTTTTAAAGCCTTGTTCCTAAAACAACCACAAACTCTGAATGTTTCCTAAGTCTTCTTTTAAAATGGCCTTTGAATTTTCCAGTTCCCAAATCATTTTTTAAACTATACTTGGAAGAATAATTAGGCATGATTAATAACTGAATTCTCATTTCTAAGAAAAGCAGGTAGAGTTAGTACTTATATAATCCAATGAAACTAAGCTAATGACTTTGTATAATTCTCAGTATTGAATAGATCTCTGAGTTGGATAATACTAATACCTTTATTAATAATCAGAAGATATTAGGACAATATTCTTAGTTGGAACTTCAGAGAAAGAACTGAATTTCTTCTGTTAGTACAAAAAAAAAGATGCAATGGACTAGCACCCCATAAAACATGATCTCTATGAAAATAAAACATAACATATAGTTTTATGCTAAAATAGAGGACTTGTGTGTAGCCTTCACTTTTTATTCAAGCTAAATTCGTAAGGATCATACCATTATATTGCATAAATACAGTATATTCAGGTTTACCCAATTTTTTATTATAACTATCCTAGTTATTGTAGATTTCACCGAGTAAATGTACTTTAAAATAATCTTAGAATATATATTATGCTCAAAATCTATGCCATGACAACAGATAGATTTCATCCTCCAATAAATTTTCCCTTAGAGTAATACAGAGTACAGTGAGAACTATACAAAGAAAGTAACTCAGAACTTCTGAAGGATTTATGTGGCTTTAAACAAATTCATTTCGTTACAATATCTTAAATTTTTATTCTCAGGCTTCAATAAACATAGAGAAATAGAAAATCCCTCCATTAATTCTCACATAATAAAAATGAAGGTGCATCAGTTGGTAGCATATAAAACAAGTGAGTGATTCTATGCAATTCATCCATCTTTATTGCATTTAATGTTTTTAGTCAATGAAGACATATGTCCATGTGTGCATATTTATAAGGATTAAGGTAGAAAAAGAAACTAAAAGAGCAGATGGATTAGACAGACTCAAATAAATCAAATCTAAACTTTTATTTCCCATTCATTTGTTATCAATGGGTAGTAGAGCTTGTTCTATGTAGATATTATATCTCTAGCTTAATGAAGATAAATAGTTTAGCTTATTATAATCTTTTTTCTGAGAAGAATATGACTATTATGTAGCTCATTTGTATTATTCAATTCACTGTCATTGCAATCTACAGACAAATTTTCTTCTCCTGGGAGCAAATCAAGAAAAAATTAATGATAAGGAATCTCAAGCAGCAGAAATAACTAGGAAGTCATCTGCTTACCAAGCAAGTTTATTTTTATTTCAGAGATTAATTCATTCATAGACCATCAGCAAAGACTTTTACTGAATCTATTAAAGATGATCGAAATAAAGTGTTCTCTTATTTTCCTCAAAACTATAGGACTTCATTTTATCTATTCCTGGAGAAGAACTTGTTGAGGAGAGGAAAGGAATTGTGAGAAATGAATTAAAATATTCATGTCTCAAATCACCAATGAACCCATTTTTCTATATCAGACAAAATAGTGGTATCATCAAAATAGATCTCTGATGATCTCTTGAAACTTTGACCCAACAACAAACACAACATGCAGGAAAATTACGCACTCCCCCACCACTACCTATATAAGTTTTCATTATTTTCAGTTGTGTTCAGTTCTTCTGACCCCATTCAGAGTTTTCTTGATTAAGCCACTGGAGTGGTTTGCCATTTCCTTCTCCTCCTTACAAGGAGACATAGACAGCAAAACTTTAATAATGGGGGACCTCGTCCTTCCTCTCTCTCAGAACTAGATAAATCTAGCCACAAAATAAACAAGAAGGAAGTTAAGAAGATGAATGAAATCTTAGAAAACTTAGATATGATAAACCATTGGAGAAAACTTAATGGGGATAGAAAGGAATATACCTTTTTCTCAGCAGTATATGTCAGTTATTCAAAAATTTATCATGTAATAGGGCACAAAAACTTTATAATCAAATGCAGAAAGGCAGAAATAATAAATATATACTTCTCAAACCATGATGCAATAAAAATTATATGTAATGAAGGAAAGATAAACCAAAAACTAATTGGAAATTAAATAACTTTATCTTAAATAATGAATGGATCAACAGCAAATAATAGAAATAATCAATAATTATATCCAAGAAAATACTAATGAGATATCATACTAAAATTTATGGATGCAGCCAAGGCAGTTTTGAAGGGAAACTTTATATGTCTAAATTGCCAGAAAATAGAGAAAGAAGAGATCAATGAATTGGACATGCAACTAAAAAAGCTAGGGAAAAAACAAATAAAAGATCCCCAATCAAATACAAATTAGAAATTCAGAAAATCAAGACAGAGATTAATAAAATTAAAAGGAAGAAAACCATTGATCTCATTAATAAAACTAAGAATTTGTTTTATTTAAAAGCCAATAAAATAGACAAACCTTTGATTAATCTGATTTAAAAAAAAGAAAGAAGACAACTAAATTACCAGTATCAAAAATGAAAAGGGTGAACTAACCAATGAGGAGGAAATTAACAAGATAATTCAGAGCTACTTTGCCAACCCATATGCCAATAAGCTGGATAACTTGAGTGAAATGGATGAATATTTACAAAAATGAAACTACCCAGATTAACTAAAGAGGAAATAAAATACTTAAATAACCCCATTTCAGCAAAATAAGATGGAGAAACCATTAATAAACTCCCTAAGAAAAAGTCTCCAGATCCAGATGGATTAACAAGTGAATTCTATGAAACATTTGAGGAATAATTAATTCCTATTCTACATAAATTATTTTTAAAAAATAGAAGAAAGAGTTCTGCCAAATTCTTTTTATGACACCAATATAGCATTGATACTTAAATCAGGAAGAACCAAAACAGACAAAGAAAATTATATACCAATCTCCTTAATGAATATTGATAATTGAATATTTTAGCAATGAGACTACAGCAAGTTATTACTAGGCTAACACACATGATTAGGTAGGATTTATACCAGGTAAGCAGAAATGGTTCAATATTAGCAAAACACCCAACATAATTTGACATATCAAAAACAAAACCAACAGAAATCATATACTTATCTCAGTAGATGCTGAAAATGCCTTTGATAAAATACAACATCCATTCCTATTAAAAACACTAGAAATTTTAGGAATAAAGAAAGTTTTCCTTAAAATAAATAAATAAAATAATTAAAAGTAAGTAATATCTATTTAAAACCATTAATAAATATTATATGTAATGGGAATAAACTCAGAGCATTTCCAACAAAATCAGAGGTGCAACAAGGATACCCAATATCACCATTACTGTTCAATATAATATTAAAAATGCTAGCCATAACAATTAGAGAAGAAAAAGAAATTGAAGGAATCATAGTTGGCAATGAGGAAGCAAAGTTTTCATTCTTTGCAGATGATATGATGGTATACTTAGAGAACACAAGAGAATCATCTTAAAAACTCCTTGAAACAATGGACAAATTCAGCAGAGTAGCAGGATATAAAATAAACCCACATAAATCAATAGCATTTCTATATATGAACAAAAAAACCCTCCATTTAAAGTAATTATAGATATATTAAAGACCTGGGAATCTACCTCCCAAGACAAACCCAAAAACTATATGAGCACAATTATAAAGCATTTCTCACTCAAATAAAGTCAGAACTAAATAATTGGGGAAAATGTCAATTGCTCATGGTTATAATAATAATAAAATATAATAAAAATGACAATTCTACCCAAATTAAATTTCATTGCCTTACCAATCAAATGACCAAATAACTATTTTACAAAGCTAGAAAAAAAAATGGTAAAAAAAATTCATCTGGACCAACAAAAGGTCAAGAATAGCAGGGGAATTGACGGGGGAAAAAATGTAAAGGAAGGTGGCCTAACTCTTCCAGATCTAAAATTATACAATATAGTGACAGTCATCAAAACTGCCTGGTATTGGTTGAGAAACAGAGTAATGGATCAGTGGATTAGGACAGGTTCAACAGAAATCACAGTAAATGACTACAGTGATCCACTGCTTGTCAAACCCAAAGATATCAACTTCTGGGATAAGAACTCACTATTTGACAAAAATTATTGGAGAAACTGGAAAACAGTATGGCAAAAACTGAGCATAGACCCACATCTTACACCCTATACCAAAATAAGGTCAAAATGGGTACAAGATTTAGGAATAAAGGGCAACACCATAGATAAATTAGTAGACCAAGAAACTATCTAACAGATCCATGGAAAGGGTACAAATTTAAGACCAAACAAGAAATAGAATACATTATAAATTACAGAATGAATGACTTTGATCATATTAAATTAAAAAGGGTTTTGCACTAATAAAATCAAAGCTGCCAAAATTAGAAGGAAAGCAGAAACCTGGGAAATAATCTTCATGACTAGGAGTCCTGATAAAGGTCTCATTTCTAAAACACATAGAAAATTGAATCAAATTTATAAGGTTTCAAGTCATTCCCCAATTGATAAATGGTCAAAGGATATGAATAGACAGTTTTCAAATGAAGAAATTAAAGCTATATATAATCATATGAAAAAATGCTCCAAATAATTATTGATTGGAGAAATGCACATTAAAACAACGATGAGGTATCACCTCACACCTATCAGTTTGACTAAGATAAGAAAAAGGGAAAATGATTAATGTTGTAGGAGGATTGGTACATTGGTGTATTACTGGTGTAGTTGTGAATGTATTCAACCATTCTGGAGAGCAATAAAAATGTTCATTCCCTGTGACCCAGCAATTCCAATTCTAGGTCTCTCCAGAAGAAATAATTAAAAATGAAAAAAGTCTCACTTGTTACAAAATATTCATAGAAACTCTTTTTGTAGTGACAAGGAACTGGAAAATGAAAGGATGCCCATCAATTGGGGAATGGCTAAACAAGTTATGATACATGAATACTGTGGAAACCATAAATAGTCAGACTCTAGAGAGAAGCATGGGATGACTTACAGGATCTGATGCTGAGCAAAGGGAGCAGAACCAAGAGAACAATGTGAACATTAACAACATTGTGAGATGATCATACTTGAAGGAAGCAACTCCTCTCAGCAGTTCAGAGAGCTAGGACCACCTTATTGGCCCAGCTATGGACAATGTTATCCCCATCCAGAAAAAGAAAAACAAAGCAAAACAAAAAGAAAAAATGACCCTTCAGAATCTGATGGACACTTTATAAAATTATTTATATATCTCTTTCCTTTTAATCCTAATTCCTCATACTGAAAATGACTAATATGTAAACATGTTTATCAAAAATATGTATGGCCAATGTTAACCTGACTATTCACCACTGAGGGGAGGGGGGGGTGGGACGGGAAGGTGAAAAGAAATTTTGTAACTTAAAAATAAACATAGATGAATGTTTAAAAAATAAAATAAACTAAAAAAAAAAAAACAGAAACTTACTCTATATGTGACCCTAGGCAAATTACTTAATTTTTATTTGCTTAATCCTGGAGGCAATGGTAAACCACTCTGTTGCATTCCACTCTGGGCAGCTGGGCCTTGGCCTGATTTTCCACAGCTCTTCAGGGCACCCTGGACATGCCAGCAAGTCAAATAATGAAAGTCAGCCAGTGAGAGATAAGTAAGGAGTTTATTGCAGGTAAATGCTACATCTCTGACTCACATAGTTGAGTAAGGGTATATATAAGCCTAGTCCCCCTGTATCAGCATTCCTCATCTCCAGGCACTGTGAAAGTATAAAGGGCATGCCACAAAAGGTGTGTATCCTGGAATATGTGGAATCTTCAACCAGATAAGGATGAAAGACAGAGAGATAAGGACAAAAGCTCCTTCCTGAGAATCTTCAACAAGATAAGGAATGAAAGGCAGGAGAACAACAGAGAGAAGGGACAGAGCTCCTTCCTGAGTTCAGAGCACTCTGGTATGGACATTCCTGTTGTCCCAGGTCTCAGTGACTCTCAGGATGAACTCTTCATGGCCATGTACTCTGTCTATTAACCCCTTACACCACTCCATTATCTTTTGCCAAGTAAACCCCATACACAGTATGATCCATGGGGTCATAAACATACACACTACATAAATAACAACTACAAAGTTTCCATACACCTAATTAGAAATGCTGAAATTCTCCTATCTAACTGTAATTTCCTATGATTTCAATTTTCAATGTTTCACTTTTTATTACATTTTTTAACTCCCTTCAATATTTTCATTTTCTATACTTCTGATTACACTCTGATTACTTTTCTTTTCTCATAGTTCTGACTTCACTTTCCTCTCTCTCCATCATCTACTTGTTTCAACTTTGTACTATTGTTCATTCTTGAAATCTTTGCCCCTTTGTCCCATAACTACTTTCCTCTTGACAAACCTCAGCCATGAATTATTCCCACGATCCATTTGCTCCATATTTATTCAGAGCAAATGATGAAGTTGTGATGTTCCAGATCTTTGTTGAGTGAGTGGTACATAACAAATTTATGTTAACTAATCTCAACTGGGTTCTGATTGCAGCAAGGTTATTCCTTTTATTCTTCCCCATTTGAGTTCCTATCTCACTCTCCAAAAAAAAACTTTTCAAGTTTTCTCTTCCTTCATGATGCCCTGCTCATTCCCATTCTTCTTTCTCTAAATCCCTTATCAAGGGACTTTGCCTCTTATTCTATTGAAAAATATACCAAGGTCACTCAATGTAAACTCCCTCTTCTCATCTACTTTTCATTCTAAAACCCATTGGCATCATCTACCATTCTCTCCTCCTTTCCCCCAGGCTGACAAAAAGATAGTCCCCTTCTCTTTGCCAAAGTCAAATCTTCTACACATTCAATCCTATCCAATCCTATCTCTACCAGGAGATTGGTTTCTCAATCATTCTCCTCTTTCTCATGAACCTTTGATATGTCCCTATTAACTTCCTTGAAACTTGATCTCCTCCTTCCTCTAAAAAAAAAGGATCTCTAAACCCTAACATCCCCTCAAGCTATCATTCTAACTATATTTTTCCTTCCCTTTCTCAAGGGAAAACTTGAAAAAGTTAGCCACACTGGTTGTGCCTACCTCCCCTCCTCTCATTCTTCCCTTAATCCTTTGCAATCTAGCTTTAGATTTCATCACTAAACTATTTTCCCAAAGATAAGAATGATTTCATGCTCATTCCTAATACTTTTTGACTTATTTTCTACATTTGACATCCTCCCCAGGACATCATTCTCTATGGATTTTTCTTTTTTTTTTAGGGGAGAGGGACAGTTTACCTCCTGACCTTTCTAACTGCTCCTTTTTAACCTCTTTATTGACTCAGTATCTCTGATATTGCCTAACTACGGATGTTCCCCAAGAATCTATCCTATCTCTCTTTATCATCTCAGTAATTTCAACTGCTCAATTGAGTTTAATTGATATATCTCTACATATGACTCCCACTTCTATATATGCAGCCCAGAATGACTAAACAGATAATGTTTCATGAATATAATGGAATATTGCTGTGTTGTAAGAAACATTGAATACAATGATACAAAAAAAAAAAGCAAGGAAAGATTTATGTGGATTATGCAAAGTGAACTAAACAAAACCAGGAAAACAATGCACTCTGACTATAGAAATGTAAACATAAAAAACAACAAAGCAACCAAACTTGAATACTTTATAATGATGAAGCAGAGCCCTAAAGAAGACATAAAAACACACTCTTTTGTTGCAAAGATGTTCAACTAAGAGTGTCGAACCCTGCAGAGAATGTCAGATTTTTTTTTTTAACCTGCTGGCTCATGTTTTTCTTTCTACCTCCTTTTGTTATTCTTTATCATAAGGCATGACTGGGAGATATTGTGGGAAATGTAGATAATATAAAGACAAAAATATCAATAGAATTTTATTTTTTAAAAGTCATTTGTTTTATATTTATATACCAAAGTTGCCCTCAAAGCATATTTAAACTATTTTCAGAAAAATTTATAGCAATGGAAAAGTAATCAAATGAATTAGTAATTATTAATAGCCCCTTTGTCACCTTTTTTCAAATAAAATAATAGGATTCAAGATTTTTTCCAACTTCTGACATCCTCCCAAGACAATTTTTTGGATAACTCAAAAGATATAAATTGCAGATAGTTTCTAGTATTATATCATTGTAAGTCATAGAACCTCTGAAGAATTAGAGGTGAAGGTCACCCAAAAAAGCAATGTAGAGGTCCATGGTAAGACTGAGTGAACTACAATACACTTATGAGGAAAATGTGAGTGTTTGGGTTCCACAGGAAGGTGAAGGGAGGATTGTAAATCTACATTTCAAAGACTAGGGTCTGTCTATATTGTTGCCTATGGGCAGGTACTGAGTTAAGATAAAAGATTTGGCCTCTATTTGATCAAAAATGGATGAGATTGCCCCCACCTGTTTTTAACTTAACCTGGAGTCTTGAACTTCTTTGCACATGTTCAAGGAGATCTAGCTGTTCTTGCTTATTAGTATAATGTGCAGGGCAGGGAAATGTATAGAAACCAATGTATCAATTAGATTTGTAACCCCAGCCCCTATGATTGGCATGGGGGCAGGAACAAAGTCTTTCAAACTGCATAAAAGAGATTGAATTTTGAGATTTCCCCTCCCCCCTCCCATCTTGAGAGGTGTGCCATTTTGTTAAGATATCTTAATAAAAAAATAATTTTAATCTGTACTAAGTATTCACAAGCCATCTATAACACACTGTTATTTTTCAATCCTGTATAACTCTTCATGACCCCATTTAAGAATTTCTTAGTAAAGATACTAGAGTGGTTTGTCATTTCCTTGTCCAGCTCATTTTACAGATGAGGCAAACAGGGTTTAGGGACTTGCCCAGGATCACTCAGCTAGTAAGTTGTCTGAGGCTAGATTTGAAATCAGGTCTTCTTAACTCCAGGCCTTAACTCTATCTGCCACCCAGCAGCAACACACTTACAATTCATCAAGAAAAATAATTTTTTAAAATGTCATCAGGCTAAAAAGTGACTGGAAAACAGTGGCCCTGGCAAGAATGAGGAGGTAATCAATGAACAACTCCTATGCTTCATATGATATTGCCTTGTGATATTATTTCTCCAGGATTAATATGTATATGCATGGAGTATACATATATATATATGTGTGTGTGTGTGTGTGTGTGTGTGTGTGTGTATGAAGAGTTATGCCTAACAATATTTACAATTTATTAAAAAAGGAAATTTGTTAAAATATATGTAAAAAGAAATATAGAAAGTGAATCTCCTCATAGAGTAGAAATAATTAACCATTTTTGTGACATTGACTTCTCTGTCAGTATGGTAAAAGTCTATGAAAGCCTTCTGTTTAATTAATGTTTTCAAAAGCACAAAATAAAATAAAATAGGACTACAAATGAAATAAATTATTTTGAAAGCATTATCAAAATATTTTAAATTCATGTACCCCAGGTTAAGAATTCCTGTTCATGATAATAAAAATAATAAAAATGAATAATGTTAAATTTTAGCTCTGTGATTCATCCCACATGGAAGACAGCCAAGATTATATTGAGAAGGATCACTGAACTAGAAGTCAGGAAAAATGGGTTGCTCTGGTCCCAGCTCTATCATTAATTATCTTTGTGACTTTAAATAAATTATTTATTTTCACCAGACTTTTTGTTTTCTCATATAAAATAAGGGGTTTGGGCTGGATTTCTAAAGTCCTTTCCAACCCTGAACTTTATAACACACTCTTGGCAACCCTTTATCCATTCCTTAATGTCCTCATTCTTACAGCATTCAGGATCACTGTGTAGAGGATTTATAGAAGAACTTGGACAAGAATCACTGAGGCTGAGGGGGCAAGGATGAATTTTGATCCACATTATTGGAAGGAACACTCAGTGAGATCATATTCCAATACTTAACCTACCTTCTTAATGCTTCAGTGAGCATGCTATCTAAGCCAACAGTCCTTTTTGCCAGAGAATAGATTCCCTTTCTGGAGCTCTTCTTTATTCTAAATGTAAGGTTTTCTTTCCCCATACCAAACCCTTTCTTCCTTAGAAATTTATACTGATTATATTTATCTTTTGAACTTGTAAATTAAAACATCTCTGGACATCAGTGGATCCTGCTTTTGCTTGCTCTGAGTTGAAGATGAGCTTCCTGACTCCACAAGATGCAACATTATCTGTCAAGGTCCTGGAATATGACAATATCTCTAATCTCCTGGCTAAGCTTCTTGAGGTTCCAAAGACAAAATATATTCAGTCCTTGTTATCTGGGTTTCTGGTAGTACTGGGGACACTGCAATACTGCCTTTGGTTCTAGAAAGGAAAACCTGAGTCATCTAATTATCTGCCCTCCTCAGTGGGCCTCCCCTATTCCACCGATACTCTGCCTAAACACTAGGGATTAAAACACTCTCACCCCTTTTACTCCCAACCCAATAGTACCAAAATTCCAGCTATCAAAAAAAAACCCAGTCCTCCTCTCTTTGAGCGCCATTCTCCATTTCCTCAATCTCTTCTACCTCCATGACACAGAATTGCAATATCAGATTCTGCCCACCTCTTCCTATATCCCCTGGAAATTTCACTCTATAATTAACAAAAACATTTTTTTATTTTAAACCTCTTCCTCCCCTGTTCTTTCCATTCTCTGTTATTCACTGAGGCCACATTCCCTGAAAGAACCCTGAATCCCCAACGATTCTTTCCAGGACCTCTTATGCTTTCTCTCTTACCCCTGACTCACTGGTCCCAAGAGAGGATTCTGAATCCTCTTTACCATTCTTTTCCACTCCCAGATTCTTCTTCAAACACCATCACTCAATAACCTTTTTTGAGATTCAATCTAGCTGACTTTAAGAACCAAACCAGATCCTGGTCACTATTGTTTATCAGTGCCCAAGACATTGCCTATCCTTTCTCAATGACTCTCATAGTTTCCTTCTCAACCCCAAGAACTTCAGCTCCTGATGATATTCCCTTAAATACCATAATTTCTTAAATTCTCAATCTACTCAATTTCCATGGCCTACTTTTCCCCTGAGCTTTTACTCAGGGATGGTCATATTCCTGATTTTTCATCATCACAATTCCTACACTTCTGTGTTCACAAATTCCAAAATTCAATTAGCTGATCATCCTTTTCTAAGCCTTAATCCTTTTAAATCTATAGTTTATCCTTACTATGACAGCTAATCTCTCTATCCTTAGATACTTTTTCCAGGCAACCACTCCAGCACTGGCTACATTATTCTCCTTTCATTCCTTGGTGAAGATAGTTTTATACATAACTTAATAAATAAATCTAAGAGAATTTCCTAAGGATTGATATTAAATGACTATCCCAAGATCACACTTTATACTAAGTCTTAGGGATGGAATTGAACTCAGGCTTCAATGATTCCAAGACTAGCAACCTATTTCTAATATCATACTATTCCTCCTAAATTTGGATATATCAAAAAGATTTCTATTCTTTTCCTCTCCCAAATAAACTCAATGCAGAAATAGTTGTTTCCATCTCTGAGACACAGAATTCTTGATGGAATCTCCCTCAAATATCTCCCCCTTCTTCTCTGTTCCTCTATCCCTACCCCTAAAACCTGTTGAATTCCTTCCCTAAATCCCAACCTGTTCCTTTCTTATCCTTAGATAGATTTCAATAGGTTGCCACTAACAGAATACAAAATCTAACAAGAGTTAAGGAATAAATTATAATTGAAAAATCCTTTGTTTTCTAATTATCCACATGATCTTTCGAAAGTAAAACAAAGATGGCTTTTATCCTTGAATTCCCAAAAGGGCCTCTCAACTCAAAAAGCATTTAAATCTCCCAGAGTCGAGTGGGCGGGCTAATGCTTCAGTCCTGGCCTTGTGCTTGAGAAAGGCTTTTAGAAATTCTCTCCCAGGCTCAGTCTGTTGGTAAATGGGCAGCCAGGGACAGTACTCAGAAATGAAAGGACCTAGAACCTGCCTAGTGAAGAGCAACAGGCATAATTGAAAGGATTGGAGGACACATCCTAGAAATAAAGGATAACAGAACTAGAAAGATCTGTCTGGATTAAAAAGGACTCTAGAGTATACAAATGATATACTTCTAATAGATAAAAAGGTTTCAGAAGGAACAGCAGCAAGTTATTTGCAATATGCGTTAAGACTGGGAGAAAATGTCAGAACATTGTGAGATAAAGACTGCAGTCTAGATACAAGAAAGAGGAAAACAGATTAAATTTGAACTCAGGTCTTCCTGAATATAGATCCAGTCCTTTAGCAAGCAAAGCTGCTTCATTTGTTTCAGCTGTGTGGGCAAATCATTTGCTCTCTCCAGACTTCAGAAATTCTTCATCTGTAAAATCAAAAGGTTGGATTACACTATCAAAGTTTTTTTAAGTCTCTAAATGTAGCCATTATCATTCCCACCCCTAATCTGTTTGCATACAAAGGTGACACAGGGAGCTGTGTGTTTTGAGTTCCTTTTCCAGCAAGGATGCTGAATTTGAACCCATCAAGCCATACCCACTCATCTCCCTCTTTCTGATGGCTGGCGAGGATTAGAAGTGAAATATGGGACCATGGAAAGGAACACAATTCATTCTCCCAAATGCTAACTATGGCACCTGTAGCTACTATGCTTAAAGAATTGATGACTTCTGGTTATCAATGTAGCATTGTACCCATGAACCTTGGCTTACCCTTCTAGTATTTCCAGGTTGAGCGGATAGAAGATATGTCTGTATTACATCCATAGGAAACTAAAATTTAAGGGTACTTTAGTAAGCATCAGGTCCAATCCCCTTATTTCAGAGGGTCATCTGAAGTCACCTAACTGAAAATCAGAGGGGGAAAGAGAGTAGAGAACACCTGTGAAGGCTGGTTGTGATGCAGGGAAAAGATGAAGAGAATTGTGAATGTAACAGAAAGAATTTGGGTGGAGATGTAAATTGACTTGAAGTAGAGAATTATGATTGTAACAAAAACAATCTTAAAAGGCTGCTCAAATTGGGTGGAGATCCACATTACCATTGATTCATTGTTTAATGTAAAATTTGTACACCTTTTCCTTAGGCTTTACCCTCCTAATTCTGGGTCCAGTATAGGGGAAGGGAGTTCACATTTTGCCCTCTGGATGAGAGGCAAGACATAAAAACCTGGGTTGGACCAGAGCTCAGGGCCACTGCAGTCTTTTATGACCATGACCCAGGGAACACTGCTTGGCTGTTCTCTCTCTCTCTCTCTCTCTCTCTCTCTCACACACACACACACACACACACACCCTTCCTATGCCTTGTAACCTTTTTAATACATTTTTGTTTTATTTCCACCCATGCTTTCCCAAGTCTGAATAATGATTCCTCATGGGCAGAACTGAACTCAAGCAGCCAGTAGCTACAGTTGGAAAAACTGGGATGTTTAGTCTGGTGATGGGACAACTGGGGAAAGGAGAGGGGAGGGGAGTATGAAAGCACACTTCAAGTATCCAAAAAGCTTCATCTGAGAAAGAGGTTAGATTTTTTTTTTCTCGTTGACCACAAAAGGCATAATCAGGAGTGATAACAATAACTCATGGAGTCAAATTTAGACTTGATTGTGGAAAAAAATTACCATTTTGAGCAATCCTCATCTGAAATGGTCTAAGAAATAGTGGATAGTTCCTTACCACTGGAAGTCAGTAAGCAAGGGTCAGAGTGCTATAGGGCTGGATTGTTGGAGATTGAGATTTTTATAATTCCTAGCTTCCTACTAAACTCAAGATCACCTTATCTCCTTATCTCTTTCTCCCTCTCCCCCTCTCCCTCTGTCCCTCCCTTCCACTTCCTTTTTTCCCCTCTCTCCTTCCTCTCTTTCTGTCTCCCCCTCTCCCCTCTCCCCACCCCACACAAAGTAAGATTCTCCTCTTGTTTTGATTTACTTTGATGTTTCTTATCCAGAACAATGCCATTCCCAGTCATTTCCAAACAGTGCTACATGCATTCTGACCATCCTCCTTCCATAGAATTCCTGCTGCATATCTGAGATCCTAGGCTCTTTACCTTATCTTACCTAGAACCAGGGAACCAAACCACAATCTTTCCAATGCTGCCTCCCTTTTATGAGTTGTTTTCCCCAATCAAAAGTAAGCCCCCAGAATATTATTAAAATGCCTTAAGGAATGTTGGAAAGAAGGTTTTCAGAAATATCTAGGAAGATTTTTTTAATTGAAAAACTGGCAAGCAGAAATTATAGAACAATTTATACAATAACAAATGTATTGCAAGGACAAGCAACTTTGAAAAACGTAAGAACTCTGATCAAAACAAGACTGACTACAATTCTAGAGGACCAATGATGAAACTTGCTATCATGCACCTCCTTATAGACTGGTAATGGATTTACAATGAATAAGAAAAAAATAAGACATAGTGTAAAATAAATTTTTTTGGCCATGCTTGATTATGCATGTTTGTCACAAGTTTTTATTTTTATTTTTTCCCCCTCTACTTGATTGGGGGGGGGGGGAAGAAGATGGAGAGAAGAGAAAGAAAAGGATAGCGTAATCCAAAAAGAAAATATGGTCATTGCAGCATTTTTAATGTGTGGAAGAGAACAGAAGTAAAGTCAGAAAGAATCACAAGTAGGAAACCTTGGAAAAGTCAATATGGAATTAAGCTTTGCATAATAAAGATTTACAGTTTCACACACAATCCTCTTTTTCTGTCCATCAGCTATAATATGAAAATGCATATTTTATTTGGTGGTTAAGTGGTTTATTTGGTGGTTAAGTTTTTAAAAAATTAATAATGAGGGGTGACTAGGTGATGTGGTGAGTAGAGCACCCACCCTGGAGTCAGGAGTATCTGAGTTCAAATCCAGCCTCAGACATTTAATAATCACCTGGCTGTGTGGCCTTGGGTAAGCCACTTAACCCCACTGCCTTGCAAAAACCTAAAAACAAATTAATAATGTAAATTCCTTGAAGATGGGGATTGTCTTATTTATTTGTATTTATATTTGCATAGTTCAGTATCCAGCAAAAAGTTTTTTCTTTCATTCATTCATTCATTCATTCCCTCTTTTTATAATACCACTTTCTCAATCAGAGCCATGCCTTAGCAGGACTACTCTGGCAATAATAGGATAGATAGGAAAAAGAAATGGGAGAGAAGGGAAGGAACACTGGAACCTGGAAATCACCTGCAAAGGTGATTTTCTGAAAGTGTAGGTCTAACTATGTCACACACATGATCCTTTATTCAGTATTCAAAACCTTGTGTACTAGCCCTCCTCCTCAACTTTCTGGTCTTCTTTTACTTGGTTTCACTACTATGACCATCTACTTTAACCCAGAGACATTGGTTTCCTGAGTGTTCCACAAACAAGACCATCCATCTCTGAGTTCTGGGCCTTTTCCATACCTGGATAGGTCAGCTATTATTATTAAGGAAGAGGTCCTAGAGGGAATATAGTAATCCTGTCAATTTTGTACTTATATATCATGAATAGTGGTGGGGTAAGAGTAAGAATGCAGCTATTTTGCACTTTTCATGATAGAGGATCCTTCTTTTCTAGGTTACAAATTTTAAAAAAAATTCTTTGGTTCTAGTCTAGGTGAAAGCATGACAAGTATTCCAAATCTAATTTTATTACTACACAGCAAGGTATGTGGCCTTGTGAGAATTACTTAAGCTCTATTTTTTATCTTATCTATAAAATAGTGATAATAAGATCCTGAATGCCTTCCTAATAGGACTCATTGAAAATAAAAGTAGACAATAGTTGTGGGGAGAAAAACTTTGTAAAGTAAATGCAGTAAAATATAGTTTTTATAATCTTAGCATTGCTCTTTCCTCTTAAAAGTGCTCAACTTTCAGGCAAGACCAGGGTTGTACTAGAGTCACATCTAACTGATTGGAGCAGATTTTTAAATTTTCAATGTGAGCATTTGCACCTTCAAAGTCTGCCAATCTCCACAGATCGGGGCTTAATTTACTATTTTATTGATTTCTAGGCTTTAGAGACTAATGGGGAAATTAACAGTTAAAATAAAAGTTAAAGCCCCCATACACAAGTTGGTTGTTCTTTTTTTCAAGGCAGTGGAGTTAAGTGACTTCCCCAAGGTCACACAGTTCGGTAATTATTACATGTCTGAGGTCAAATTTGAACTCAGGTCATCCTGACAGGTTGTCCTGACTCCAGGGCTGGTGCTCTATCCACTGCACCACCTAGCTTCCCCCAAAAGTTGATTGTTAAACATATACCAAAATACCCTTCAGGATAGAAAAGGACTGAGAACATGATTTTGAAACTAATCACAGTACTTTATGACAATGAAAATCCCATTAGCACCTCCACTTGATTTCAACTGAAATAAATATTTATCAAGTCCTAATGCACATAGGCTACTGTGTTAAACTTTAGAGATACAGGAATTTTAAAAGTCATGCTCTAATATTGTAAGTAGAAATGTGTACAGGAATAAGTGCAATAAAGAATGTAATAGAGGCAAAGTATCCTAAGAAAATATTCTATATTTTCATATTTCATCAATATAAATATCATATATCCTAACAGGCAAAGAAAAGAAGGGATTGCATTCCAGATGTGGACCAATTTCTACAGATGCCCGAAAGCTGAAGAATACAGCCAAGGTCATGGAATAACCGGGCATTTAGCCTGACTGAAACATGAGTAATAAAATAGTATGAACAGAGAATAAAGCTAAATAAGACTGAAAGAATAAGTTGGTGCCAAATTACAGAAGGCTTTAAATAAGCTACAAAATTTATATTCTATGAAGTAAGCAATAAGGAGTCACTCAAGTCTTTTAGTGAGAAAGTATTCCAAATGAGACTGTACATTAGGAAAATTAGTTTTGGCAGTTATATATGAAGGAAGGATTGAAGAGGAGAAAAAAATAAGACAGACTCACTAGTAAAAAAAAAAAAATCTATTCCAGTAGTTTAGAACAGAGGGGATAAAGACCTAAACAGAGAGATAAGGACCTGAATGCCTTGAATAGAGAGGTTCAAAAGATATTTTAGGTGTTGAAGTAATAAAGTATGGATGTAAGGGGGAAGTGTAGGAGAGAGAAAAACCAAGGATGACACTTCAAGGTTTCTGAATTAGGTGAATAGAAAAGTTGTAATGATACCATAATGCAATTGACCTATGTACCGAGAAGCAGTAGGAATTGCTGTTACTCTGACAAGGGCACCAGCCTCTCTCCCCATATGGCATTTCTCATATTCAGCCTTTATAAAGTAGTCTGACTCAGGACCAGAATTTCTAGGCTGGCCCCTACACTCCTCCAGAGTTTACTGATTATGTTGTCATAAAAGAGAATGCCAGATTTCCAGTGGAGATCTTCAGGTCCCGGCAATTCAATTCCAGGAAGTCTGTTTACATGGGTGTTTTTTCCTAGGTGTCTATACTTGCCTTTTCCTTTACTGGGTGTCACCAAGGAGTCTCATAAAATGGATGGTAAGTACTATAAACTGTAGCATACATTAAAACAGCTTGGGAAAGAAAGGCAAAGTGTGATAAGGTCAGTGCTGACTATGCCCTTAACAACACCTTCTGGACTCTTCCCTAATTCTTTTGTGTATGGATGAGCCAAAGATCATGGGACTGACATTCAAAAGGGGGAGGAATGAAGTAATAAGGACATATGAAGGAAATTACAACAATAATTCTATAAAACACCCCTTCCTCATGATATTATGAATGTAGTCTAAACTACTATTCTTTCCCCATCCAGGGATAGCTGGAATAGACAATTCCTAGGTTCATGGGAGTGGATCTTTAAGATCTACCTATGGACCTTTCCTATTCTTTTTTTCTTTTTTTTCTTTTTTTGCAAGGCAAACAGGGTTAAGTGGCTTGCCCAAGGCCACACGGCTAGGTAATTATTAAGTGTCTGAGGTCAAAATTGAACTCAGGTACTCCTATGGACCTTTCTAAGAGTCTGGCAATGATATTCTAGATAGGGAGTAGAAGTTCCTTTGTTTGAGAGATATCAGCACTTCAAGGAAAACTTATCATGGGGGCAGCTAGATGGCACAATGGATAGAGTACCAGCCCTGGAATCAGGAGTACCTGAGTTCAAATCCAGCCTCAGACACTTAATAATTACCTAGCCGTGTGGCCTTGGACAAGCCACTTAACTCCGTTTGCCTTGCCAAAAAGGAAAAAAAACCTAAAAAAAGTTATCATAATTACCATTAATAATAAACAGCTAGCTCTTAATATAGAGTTTTAAGGTTTGCAAAGTTCATTATACTTGGTAAATCTCTATAACAAATAAGATGTTCCCACTAAGAGATAGTGTGATGAGGCAAAAAAAAATGAATATTGAATCAGAAAGTCTAAATTCAAGATTTGGCTTTGTTCTTGTGAAACCTCAAACAAATTTCTTCATCTCTCTGGGCGTCAGTTTGGCAATTTTTAAAATAATGGGCCTGATCTAACTAGTATATCCAATTCTGCCTATTTGGGGATTATGAGAGAAGGAAGAGGGAATGATTGTTGGCCTGTTTTAATTAGTTCCACTTGAGTGAGAAAAGTGGTATTAATAGAATTATTTCATATTGATATAAAGTCTTAAAAGACTTTAGAAGGATATCCAATCCTGAAAATAGTTTACATTGTTGATATGACCAAGAAACTAAATGACTATCTAGAAACTGATCTGGACTTAGAGTCAGAAACAATATACCAATCCATGAGATGAATACAGAATCCCAAATTCTTGAAACTAGGAGATTAAGAATTCTTAAGGATTAACTAGCCTAGGTTCATCATGCTTCCTTTGTAAGGTCCTTAAAAGTTCATCTAACAATGTCAATAGGCTCCCCTGAAGATTATAAAATGGAACTCTTAAGAGGGCAAAGAAGCCCTAAGAATGAATAAGGAGATACTATCCATAGACCTCACTTAGTCTTACAAGATAAAGGCTTACCGAGGCTGCTTAAGGACTGATGTTTAAAAGGTAGAGGTTCCAGAGGAGCAGGAGGCAAACAACTAAGTGAAAAAGACAATGACAGGATAAAATTCATCTTATACAGCTTCTCTTCCAATTATGATTAAGATACATTTTTTTCTTAGGGTTCAGGAAACAAGCCACTGCATGAAAATAAGCCTTAATAGGTTCTGGGGCCTCAAAACTCAGTAGAGGCAATAGGATGTCCCATGCCAAAAAAGAGATCACCCCAAGGGCAAGTAGTTGCAGAAGAAGGGAAATCTGCTTTAAAGGTCATTGTGGTAAAAAAAAAAAAAAAAAAAAAAAAAAAAAAAAATATATATATATATATATATATATATATATATATATATATATACACATTATTTCAATGGGCCAGGTCATTTAGGTCTAGTAACTGTGGATTTAGTTAACATGGACTCTATAGTGCAAACATCAAAGCTGCACATACAGCAAAATCTCTACCTTGATCAAAGTCAAGATCAGTAGATGGGAACCTTGGTTCAAATCCTACTTCTAATACTTACTACTTGTATGACCGTGGACAAGTCACAACTTCCTATGCTTCAATTCCCCCTCTGCAAAATGAGTTAGATTAGATGATCTTCAAAATTTCTTCCAACTTTGTATCTATGATCTGTTTTCCTTCTCTGAGTCTGACTCATGTCATAGACATTGAAGCCTCAGGCCTTCCAGGACAAATGAATGAAAATAGCATAGGGCAGGGCCATGTTCAGCTCTGGAAGGAGAGAAATCATGCACCTAAACCACTCCAGGGACCAGGGTGCGGTCGCTCTTCCAGACCACATGCAAAAGAAGGGTTTAATGAGGAGCATTCCAATTTGCATTGGTAACTCAAGGAGATCATGTGGTACCTACAGAAAGGAGGACCATCTCCTAAAACATCTGGAACTAGACAAGTTCATCGAGATGAAGAGTCAAGATGCCTTGCCATAGGATTATTGATTATGTTTGAGATTACTGATTATATTTGAGACTTTTTTCTAAATATGAAAAAATAAGTCTATTTAACATAAGTTTCTCAGGCAAGTAAGGCATGGGAATACAGTTTTACAAAGTAATCTGCCTCTCTGCCAGAACAGAGGGAATAATTAGAACAATCATCAGAACTAGCTAATCCTTCAAGAGGACTAGAAGAAACTTATAAGAGTTCTTATTTGAATAAACCATTATTCATAACTTCAGAGTAGGGAGTGACCAATAACTGACAGTTGGAAAGACCTTTGCAACTACATGGAATGTCAGTGAGCAGAAGGAATATATACCCATGGCCTTGCTGATGTGAACCAATTTCCCCTAAGAACATGTAAGTCAAATCATGCATCCCCACAGACTAGACAAAGGAAATGGGGAGAATTGATCTTAGAGAGGAGATACTATTGCCACAATCAGAACAATGGAGCTCTGCAAACAAAAATTGGGAGTTTTTGCCAATAATACTGGCAAAGTTGGACTAAATGATTAGTGAAGTCTATTCCAACTCTCAATTCAGCGAAGGGTGCTAATCACTTTCCCCATCAACAAAACATCAATAAAAAGCAAATTAAATCAAACTTCCAGGTTAACTGTTTTCAACCCTAAGCTTATTCTGTAGAGCTGTTTTTCAAGAGTCAGATGGGACCTCTCTTTTTTTTTTTAATTTTAGGTTTTTGCAAGGCAATTGGGGTTAAGTGGCTTGCCCAAGGCCACACAGCTAGGTAATTATTAAGTGTCTGAGGCCAGATTTGAACCCAGGTACTCCTGACTCCAAGGCCGGTGCTTTATCCACTACGCCACCTAGCCGCCCCTCCACTATGCCACCTAGCCACCCCTCCACTACGCCACCTAGCCGCCCCTGGGACCTCTCTTAAAACAAAGAAGTGAAATTCTCAAAGTCTGGCTACCTAGGGTGACTTTCCCTGCATTGTGGGCAGGTCTAGGAAGATTCCTGTGCACTGAAAAATACTGAAAACTGATGGAAGTTGCAAAGTACAATAAACAATTGGAATACTGATGACTCCATGTCACAAGGTCATGTCACAATAGCTACATCCTTGAAAACACCTCTCTCTATTTTCTGAACCTCTTCTAATTCCCTTAAGTGTACTTATTCCTGAATTCACAGGATTCTTTTTTTTCCCTTTTTTTTTTTTGTTTTTAGGTTTTTGCAAGGCAAATGGGGTTAAGTGGCTTGCCCAAGGCCACACAGCTAGGTAATTATTAAGTGTCTGAGACCTGATTTGAACCCAGGTACTCCTGACTCCAGGGCCAGTGCTCTATCCACTGCATCACCTAGCTACCTAAATTCACAGGATTCTAACAGTTGTCATTTTAAAAATGAATAGTAGATGGGGGGGGGCGAGAGAGAGAATCTGGCTGGAAGGGCAGATTTTAGCCTTAAACATGTCAAGTTTAAAATGCTAGCAGGACATCTAGGTGGAGATGCTTGCCAGAAAGTTAGAAATCTGATAGGGGTGGCTGGGTGGCTGGGTGGTGGTCTCTCTCTCTCTCTCTCTCTCTCTCTCTCTCTCTCTCTTTTCAGACTGCAAAGTCTATGACTTAATGGATAAAGGCTTGTGTTTCCAGATTTACAGTTAGTGTTCAGTGTGGAGTGTTAACCCATTCTCTTAATTCTCAGTCCAACATTTTATGTTCTGAATCTAAGATATTTATAAGATATTAGTAAGAAATAAAATGTACCCTGTACAAAAAAAAATATTTCCTTAGATTTCCCATGAGTCAAATGCCTTTTCCTGATATCAAAACTATTAGCTACTATGTTCTTCTAACCCTGTTTCATATATATATATATATATATATATATATATATATATATATATATACACGTGAGAAATTAGTAAAAGACTCCGAATGACATAGTGTCATCATTGCCCTTCCCATTGTTTTGTTATTATTGCTGTTTTTGTTTGTCTTTTCTGGAAGAAGACCCTGGCATCAGAGAGATGACACTGTGACATGAAAGTGAATTGAATGTGAGAGGGGTACTGTGTAAAGTCACCAGCCTCATTTTCCTCCTCCTCTCTTGGTCCAGTGGCCAGACATGGAACAGAATGTCTCCTGGACCTTTTGTATTTCTAAACCAAGCAATTGTGTAGCTACAGTAGCTGTAGGAAAACCATACCAGAAGCCCGCATTCTTACCCCTCACTGGGTCAGAAACTGGTCCCTCATTAGTGATATCAGCAACAACTCTCCAAATCAACTACTCTTACAACAATCCTTTATGCTTCCTGATGATGGTAATCCAACCTTCAAAATCAAAAGCAAATAGAGATTTTCTGCTTCATTTGCTTCATGTTAAGCTATTAAAAGTTCCTCATTTATTGACAGTCAATAAGCATTTATTAAGAATCTACTTTCTGATAGACATTTTGCTAAAAAAAAAAAAAAGACAGTCCCTGCTTTCAAGGAGTCACAAACTTGAAACTAATTTAGAAGGATAGTTACTTCCAAAACTCTCAAACTCACAGCAAAAACCTCTTGAATCAAACAGCAGAGAAAGAAACTTGGTTGAAAAGTGAATGTTGTTATTTCTTTAATAAAGCAAAGAACTACAATGAATCCCCTGCTTCTTAGAAGTAATGACCTTCTATTTGAGCAGGGGCTGGGCATACTCCAAGGAGATACTTCTATTCTAAAAACCTCCTGGTATCTGAGAGAACAGTCTAATAAATATTAGGAGGCTGGTGAATACCAGTGATAGAACATGAGATGTTAAGTTCATAGGATCATAGATTCAGAGCTGAAGGGACCCTCAGAGGTCATGTGGTTCCATCTTATTTTATTGATAAGGAAAATGAAGCAGGTCACACAGGTTGTGAGTGGCAGAAATAGGGTTCAAATACAGGCCCTCATGTTCTAAATCCAACATTTTTTTCCCACTATGCCAGCACAAAAGGTGTAGTGTTCCCTTTCACTGAGTACCACTGAGTACTTTTTTGTTTTGTTTTAGTTTTGTTTTGTTGCAAGGCAATACAGTTAATAAGTGGCTTGCCCAAGGTCACACAGCTAAGTAAGTACCAAATGTCTGAGACCTCGGATTTGAACTCAGGTCCTCCTAATTCTAGAATCAGTGCACTATCCACTGCGTCACTTAGCTTCCCCTCCCATACTTCTGAAATAAAAATTCAAGGTGAACTCAGTAGCCCTGATTCAGAAATTTTCAATTAGACAAACATGACCTTAGTGCCTTTCATTATCTCTCACAAATTGTGTATGTTCTGCATACATGTTCTTTCCCTTAAGAGAATATCAGAAATTTTCTTCTCTCTGTCCTTAAGCACCTAACATAACACCATCTGGCACAAAATAGGAACTTAAATCCTTGTTGAATAAGTGACTGGAAGAGAAAAGGGATCACAACCAGCAACCAGGTCCTAAATCCTCCATGGATTTACCACCTCTCACTCCACCCTCCTCCTTTCTCTCTGGATCCTCCCAAGACATGGCACAGCTGTTTAAGCTGTCAGTCTCATCCTCTCTCTCTGTGTGTCTCTCTCTGTGTGTCTCTCTCTCTCTCTCTCTCTCTCTCTCTCTCTCTCTCTCTCTCTCTCTCCCCTCTCATATCAAATCCCAAAATACACTGATGATCTCAGTAGCCCCTGACTGTCAAAGTCTCTCAGCTACTTTGGCTCTCCATCTAACACTAGGCCTCCTTTGTCTGAAAATCACTCACCACAACCACTCTGTGGACACTTTTCCTACTCCTTCCAGAATGTATTCACTGAAACTGCCAACTTTCCTTCCATATTGCTGTATTCATAGCACTTAGGTGGATCACCAGTGTTTTGGCTGTTCCCCAATATCTCTAAATACTGTCCTTCATAAATTGCTATCACTTTCTTCCCCTTCAGCTGCCTGTACAGGGGTTGGATATAGGCAGTGGGGAATATTTCCTTTCTGCTTTCCCTTTTCATCATGTCTCCCAAGCCCCTAAGGGCCTAGAAGTCATGGAGTTAACATCAAGAGGGCAGAGGAAAAGTACAACCATGAGAAGAGAGAACTTTGGAAAGCTTTCCCAGTGTCATCATAAAGTCCCATTATACCCAAAGGGTTCAGAAAAAGACAAAGAGAAGAGAAGGAAAGAACATCTGCAAAATCATAGAGTATGGAGAGGAAGGATAGAACAGATTTCTAAGTCACTTGAAAAAATGATTTTAAAGCTTTAAAAGTGTGGTAAACCTTTTTGGAAATTTAGGGAGGATAGGGGCAGCTAGGTGGCACAGTGGATAAAGCACCGGCCCTGGAGTCAGGAGTACCTGGGTTCAAATCAGGTCTCAGAACTTAATAATTACCTAGCTGTGTGGCGTTAGGCAAGCCACTTAACCCCATTTGCCTTACAAAAAAAAAAAACCCTAAAAGAAATTTAGGGAGGATACATAAGTAATGATGAAATTTCATTTTGCAAGAAAGGATCAAGAGAGCATTAAGGCAGATAAATAAAGGTTGAGAAACACTTTTGTCAAGATTGTGAGAGATATTGATCAAGGAAGAGAGACAGAGATATAGAGACACAGAGAGCCAAAGAGACAGACTTAAGGGAGAAGATCTGAAAGGAACTTGACAAAAATAATAAGCCACAAAGAATTAAGTTTTGTGTTTTGGGAGTTTTTTTGTATTTCTTTAAATGTTGCTCCTATTTAAGAAAATAAACAGGGGTGGCTAGCTGGTGCAGTGGATAGAACACCGGCCCTGGAGTCAGGAGTACCTGAGTTCAAATCCAGCCTCAAAGATTTAATAATTACCTAGCAAACAAGATTTGTACATTCAATGCTGGGATTAGGGGGTGGGGAAAGGCAGCACTTTCTTCGAACTCTTGGAGAAAATTATTGAGGAGTTCACTAGGGGTTATTAGAGATTCTTCACTGTCGTCCCAAGAACTGTTTATCTTCTTTAAAAAAATCAATCCCATTGCCTTGCAAAAAGAGAAAAAAGGAAAAAGAAAATAAATGTCCGTTATATCTCATCCTAAGTGAAATGTATAACAAGCAGTGGTTATGGAAAAAAAAAAACAGACCAGGAAATGACCACATTTTAATAGGACTGATATACTAAACACTTCACTGAATATGGAATTGGAATTCTCATGACTTCTCCTAGCAAAAATGAAGGAAGAAAAGACTGAAGTACATTTTGTTTAAGTTGGTATTTAAGGGGAAAAAATCTAATCTGTCCTACTCTGATGCCTTATCAAGAAATGAAGATCAACCTACTTTGTCATTCAGATCATTTCACTAACTCCTCTGCCAATGTCTCACTATGGTCTGGAAATCAGCAATGTCAACAAAGTACAAGCTCTGGAAGAACCTACCGAACCAGAAAGGCTCTTAAGTATGAAATATGATCATTAAAGAGAAATTATATAGTGAGTCATACGTACTAAAGTTTTGTACAGAACATATGCCAAAACATTCAAGACATTTTCATTGCATGTTTGTACTTATTAACAGAAGTTTGGTCAAAGAATTCTTTTTTTTGTTCTTGTTATCTTTTTCCTTCTTTCCTCTTTTTTTCCTTTTTTTTTCTTTTTTGCCAAAACACTTATCAAAATGATCTAGTAAGGGTTGAAGAAGTTATAGTCTGCATTGATGAGGGAGCTCCCTGTTAATGAAGTTATGACTACTTATGGCACTAAAATATAAGCTTGTAATTTAATATGTGTACATCTTACTGACTACACTTATATTATGATGAAGAGTTTTTCCATCTTAAAATAGTAATTATGTGCTTTCAAAATTTGTGTTATATGAATATTTTCTTGTTTCCTTTTTTGAAATTGAAGAGACTGGCAATCTATACCTGTTGTACAAACTTAATTTGACTTCTAAAGAAATAATTACTAAAAAAGATTTCATCTAATACTATAGTGTATATTTTTTAATTAGCTTAATGTTTGAATTACCTAAAGTGCTTGTCCAGAATTTTTATGGCAAAATGGGGACTACAACTAAAAAGAGAGCTTAGAGATCAGTCAAAATCCCTCAATTTTCAGAGGAAATTAAGTCCTAAAGAAACTCTTATGTCCTAGAGAGGTTATATTATTTACCCAAGCTCATAAGTAAGTAGCATAGGCAGAATTCAAACACAGCAATGCCAAGAGTCTTCAATTTTCCCACTGAATATAGGACCTGATTTCAGATCTCAACTCTGCCGTTTTTTCTATGTGTATGAGGTTGGGCTAGTCATTTAATTTCCCTAAGCCTTCATCTGTAAAATCAAAGAGTTGGACTAGATGGACTCTGATGCTCTTTCCAGCACTCTTGATCTATGATCCTATGAAATCAAGACTTCTTTCCAGGCTGCCTCCATATAATTTCTTTTTTATTTGTTTTTTATTTGTTTTTTGCAAGGCAATGGGGTGCTCTGTCTACTGTGCCATCTAGCTGTTCCACCATATCATTTCAATTAGATGATAAACTTCTTTAAGACAAATTTGACAACATATATTTCTGAGACTCAGCATATGACACATAATATATTTAGTTCAAGGGTCTATGACATTTTTGGCATAACTACAGTGATCTCAGCCTTTAGCAGATCACTTTTAAGAGTTGCTAAGGTAGGATGGTCATGGGAGCAGGAAGGAAGATGGGGAGGGTTAAGAGTTAACATGGGCTATTTCTCTCCATCCTAAGTCAACAACAAAGATGGCCTGGTAAGGCAATAAAAACAGCTACAGCAAAAAAGAATGAAAGAAGTCACCACAGAATGTTTCTTACTGGAAAAAAAATTGCAGAAGAGTTCCTGTGGCAGAAAAAATCAGCTATCCTGGAGTTTTGTAGGCTTCACTAAACTGATATTCAGACATGGACAACAGTCCATGCCTTGGATTCTACCCAAAGTCTTACCACCTTAATAGGATCTACCAAAGGCATCTCTCTGTTGGCCCAAGAATTCAGGGTCATCAATCTGTCAAGCAGAAGCATCATTTTAGAAAATTAGTGGCAGCTGGCACATAGTTGTGTTCAATAAATTGGTTTTGTTGCATTTTTTTATGATGATGATCAACTTAAAAGAAAGTTATTTGCTTCAGGTATTTTGACATTTGGGCCTGTTTATGCAATGCATCTATTCTGTTGTGTGTGCTAATAGGAAGCTTCTGCCCTTGACATCTGAATGTCATATACATGCACCAATGACTGCAAAAAGGCAGGAAAGGGGATATTTAATCATTGTTGAGAAAGCATAGGGATCGGAAGAGCTGAATTTGTGATTTCATTGGTAGTAGTAAATTGTTTATGATGACATTCTACCAGTGCAAATAAGTACCTGCTAAGAGTCCTGAAAGATTTCAGAAAAAAACAATTTTTTGAAAAAGTAATAATGGTTCAGGTAAGTAAGCTGACATTGTTTACAAGTACATTTATATCAAAAATACAACAATATTTTTCCTTATCTTTTTACTGTCAAATTTCAAGGAAAATCAAAAGGGGAAAAGGAAGGAAAGAGAGAGAGTAAGAAGAAGAAGAAGAAGAATGAATGGCCTGGAATATATCTAAGAATATGATTTCTCCAAATCCAATTTACCAAGACATCCTCTTCTCCAAATGATCCTGGGACTCTGACTTTAGACCTAAGGTACAATTCAGTAAAAAATACTAGTTTTTTGCTAAACACTTAATAAGGATGACTTAGAAAAGGATTTTTAAATGTAGAAGTTGTAACAAATCTAATCAAGCTCCTTTTTTTTGTGAATTGGAAAACTGAGGCCTAGTTAGCAGTGGCATGTCCATAGTCATAAAGCTACCTAAATTGTAGAACTGAAGTTCAAAATCCATACTTTGATATGAACTAGCCATGTGACCTCCTTAGACATTTGTTTCTTTATGTGATAAATGAAGAGATTGAATTAGTATTCCCAAGATCTTCTTGAGTTCTAAGATTTTGTAACTCTATTTTGGAGAAGTCAATGGAGCAGAGACAATCTATCAATCCATAAGCATTTATATTATGTTCATTATGTGTCAGCAGAAGAGGCAGAGGATTTTATTTAATAAATTTAAATTCTACCCAATGGATAGAATGCTGGACTTAGAGTCAGGAAGAACTGAATTCAAATCCTTTCTTGGAGATATATATATATATATATATATATATACTAGCTTATGACCTTGGGCACATCACAAGCCTCTGCCTTGTCTTAGTTTCCTCATCTATAAAATAATAATAATAATAGTACCTACCACACAAGATTGTGGGGAAGATCAAATGAGATAATGTTAGTAAAGGACCTTGAATATAGTAAGGCAACTTGAGCATAGCAGGCAGCTAAGAACTCCCCCCCCCCTTTATTCTATATCTACTTCTAAATAGATCACCCTCATCTTTTCCATTTCACTCCATTTTCTCTGGTCCTGAAACACTCCAGGACCTGCTAGGGCAGTAACTTCACATGTGAATGTGTAATTTCCATGGAAGCACTTTCCAGTGGGAAAAAATACTGCAAAATTCACTCCCAGAGCCTTCAACTTTTTCCTTCCCCCTCAACTAGGGAGAAAACCAAAAATTATCCAAGTTTCAAATTCAAAATCTAGAGTCGTGTTTAAAATCTCATTCCTGGCCATTGAAAAATCCATGTGGGAAGAAAACTAAAGAGGTTAAAAGACTCGTTCAAGTTCACCAAGCCAATTCATGGCAGAGTCAGTCTAGAGGCAGACTGTCTTGATTCTCACAGTTGAGAAACTGAGTGACCAAGCCTCAGTTTCTCTGGGTCTGATTTTTTAAATTGGTTTAGAAAAATTAAAAAAGAGAAAAATTAAGACAATTTTTCCTCTGCCTCCTTTATTGCCATAGGAAATTGGCACAAGATGATAGAAGAAAAAGAGCAATAGTAAGGGTTCCACCCCCCCCCCCCCATCAAAGAGTTGTTCCAGGGCAAATTGATATGCTAAGAATGTGAATTAACAACTGGGAGAAATGTTAATCAGAAATTGTACAATACGCTCCATAAGCCCTCTTAGTAGGGCAAGACTTGTGGCCCATTTGTTAGGACAAATATTTAGGACAGAGTTGGCCTTCAGAAAGTACATTAAAAATACAGTACTGTAGTTTGGTCTCCTGCCCAAAGCTTTGGTCTATGGCACTCAGCCATTCATCTCTGCCAACCAGGCCCTGGCCCCATTTCCCCCATTCCAGGAAATACCCTGCCATATACACCTGTTAGGAAATCTACACCACAAGCATCACCTCTGCCTCAGCACCCTTTGCTTTGGCTCTGCCTGAGTCTGCCTTAAGGTAGGGGAGGGGACAGAGGGAAATGATTAGGGCACTGGAAAAGGAAGAGGCAAGGGGAGGAAAGTCAGATGCCAAAGCTCTCAGCACACAGAGTCAGTCTCGAAAGCTAAAAGTGGGGGTTGGGGCGGGTCAGAGGGAAATGTGAACCTAGAGGAAAGGTTGAGGCCGGAGGAGGACAAGGAAGGGATGTGGAGAAGGCTTAGGGCGAGGGAGTGCGCGGCGGCTCACATTCCTCGGTGTCGGTAGAAGGAGCGTGGCGGCGGTTGTGGGGCTGAAGCCGAAGGGTTGGTGAAATTCTCTGTATTTCCCCCTGCAGCCTGCGCGCCGCCTTCCGATTAGCTCGGGCCGAGCTCCCTCAGCCGACCAGCCGGCGGCATTAGGCCTCGCACGGCGAGCCCCGGGCGGAGGAGACCTTGGACTTGCCCCAAGCCGGTTGTCTGGAGCGGGAGGGAAGGGGGAGCCCAGAGCCAAGCCCACCCTCGGGGGCTGGCCAGGAGGAGTGCGCCCCGGCAGCCGGCAGCGCGAAGCCCCCGGAGGAGCCGCCCGCCTGCGCCCGGGATGCAGCCGCTCCCGCCGCCCCAGAGGCGCGGAGGGGGAGGAGGAGGAGGAGGAGGAGGAGGAGGAGGAGGAGGAAGAGGAGGAGGAGGAGGAGGAGAGCGCGCAGCGGACGGAGGCTCCTGCCTGGGCCCCTGCAGGCAGCGGCTGGGAGCCGGCCCGGAGCTCCCCGCCTCGGCCCCAGCTCTCCACCCCTCCGCTGGCCCGGGAGGCTCGGGGCCAGGCGAGGCTCCGGAACCGATGGCCCGCGGCGAAAGGGATGCGGTGGGTGCTCCCCAGCGGCTCGGGGCGCCCCCCGCCGCGGCCCGGAGCCCCGCCGAGGTCCCGGGCAGCGAGGCTGCGGCTGCCGGGGAAGCGGGCTCCGCGGCCCGGGCTCCCGCCAGGTGCCCGGGGGCGCTGTCCACTGCTGAAGCCCCGGCGGCGCCCGGGGCCGAAGGCTCGACGCTCCCAGCCTGGATGCGCCTCTACTTCTACGGCATGCACGGCATCACCCTGGACGTGCTCATCTCCTGGGCGCGGGGCTTCCTCCGCAGCCCCGACCTGAAGATGCTGGGCTTCTCCACTCCCTACCACTGCCTGCTGCACTCGCTCACCCAGTTCGCCCTGGAGAAGGTCTACCTGCAGCGGCGCCGCTGCCCCAGCACCTTCGCCTTCCGTTTCTTCTTGTACCCCTCGGCCCACCTGGGGCTGCAGACCCTGGTGGGCCAGGCGCTGCTGCTGATAAGCCACGGGGGGCGGCGGCTGGGCGACGCGGCGCCCGGAGCCGTGGATCTGGCTCTCCAGTACTTGCTGGCGGTCTACTACTCCCAAGTGTTTCTCAAGAGGTTCCTTCGCTTGCGGTACCGCCGGCCGCAGCCGCAGCGGCCCCGGCGCGGCCCCCCTCCGCTGGCCGGCGCTCGGACAGCCGCGGCGCCCAGCCCGGGGCGGCCGCGGCCCCGGGCCGCCGGGGTGGTCGGGGGTGCTCCCAGCCAGGGGCTCCCGGACCTCCTCCGCTTCCTCTTCTTCGGGATGCACGGCTTCCTAGATGAGATCTTTTTCACGTTCTTCTTTAACCTCCTGGGCCGGGAAGATGGGGCCATCCACGGCCACACTTCGCTCTGGTCCTTCTTTATGTACGGCAGCTGCAGCTTCGTGGTGGAAAAGCTGTACTTCTACCTGCACTACAGCCGAGGCTGGGGGACCTGCAAGAGGATTCCCATCTACGTTCTCTTCATCTAC
The DNA here is from genome assembly GCF_037893015.1 of Macrotis lagotis. Taxonomy (NCBI): domain Eukaryota; kingdom Metazoa; phylum Chordata; class Mammalia; order Peramelemorphia; family Peramelidae; genus Macrotis; species Macrotis lagotis. Next base: position 127,878,227 of record NC_133664.1, read on the forward strand.
ACGTGGGAGCTGTCTTGGGGGCTGGGGCTCCGCATGTGTGGGGGCTGCTCGTGGGACTACTCTCACTATCCGCTGAATTTCATGGGACTCATCACCCTGATGTATTTGCCGGGTTGGGTATTTCTTAGCTTCTACCAGGACTTGCTGTCCAATGTGCTGTGGCGCGTCCAATACATCCCGGCTAAATGAAATGGGGAATAACTGCGAGTCCCGAGATGTTTTTTAAAGGAAGTTTAAAAGGGGGGAGGGGAGTGTTTTTTTAATCTTTTACTTTTTATACATTTTACTAAAGTCTCTTTCAATATGTTTTATTTACAATTTTGATTTTCTGGGTGTTTTGAGCCTATGGTAAATATAGCACCTTCAACTATGGCACTTTGGAGACGAATTCTAACTCAAAGTATTTAACTCTTCTCTGAAAACTTTTCACACACACACACACACACACACCCTACCTTCCAACCTTAAAGACTGAAAGCTGTGGTTTGCACTTAAGGATACATCAGTGACAGCTCCTAATCTTTCGTAAATGGGAAGTGCTTCAATGAATGACCAATAACTTTCAAGAGATTTAGTAAAGTTTTCTAATTTTCCTTTGCATATAAATCCAGGCTACTGCTTTCCATGTCACCAATGCCTGCTGAAAATCACTGACCTGTACACCTGAAATTGCAGCTTGTAACTCTTAAAGTGCCTCTGTCTAGCATTTAAGGGGAAGGAAGCTGATAAATGTGGGGGGAAATCCTGATAGTTATATCTATAAATAAAAGGCCTTTTCCAGCAGCTCAGACAGTTGACACTGTGTTAAGACGTTTGATCTCCATCTTGGAAATGACTGCTTTCCAGTGTTGGTTAGCCTTAAACACCAAGTGTATTAAAGTTGATAAAATCTTATTATATCTTTGCTTGATTTTTTTTTAAAATGTGTCTATAAAACAATTCAAGCCTTCACTAATAAGAATCTCCTTCAAAAGTATTCTTACTCTAAAGCCTTTTCTAGGTCAAGCTCAAGTTCATGATACTATGATCCTAAGGAGAAACCAAAATTCAGAAAAATGAAGTATGAATCATAAAATCATAGGATTCAAAATTGGAAAGAACCAGAAAGATCATATATTCTAATTCCTTGACTTTACAGATGAACATATTGAAGCCTAGGAGAAGTTAAGTGAATTGCCTAGGACTACATAGACCTACACTTTTAGATACAGACAGAGATCAATCAGCTGGTCTATTCTTGCACCATAACATCTTTGAAAGTCTATCATTTTTATCTGGGACCCCTAAGGTACATAGGTTAGGCCTGATGCATCAATGCTTAGAATCAATTAGTGATGGATTTTTGTGACTCATCCAGACGGCTCTAAATTGAAGTAGAGGGGAAAAGTCATTTTATAAAAATGAAGAAAACTTATTTAAATTAAAAAATGACCTTTCTGGGTCAGGCTGTTAAATCTTGGGGAGGGGAGTGGGGAGTTGAATAGATGAGTTTAATGCAGATAACATAAAATTAATTAAAATCATCTCAATGCTCATTGCAAAGATAGGAAAAATCAAAATATTTTAATATGAATATTTAAGCATATTTATTTACATGTAAATTCTTTGACTTGCATTTTCCTCATCCACCCTCTGTAATACATTAAATCAATTGGTAAAGTCATTTTTCCATATTGGACCCAAATTAGGAATAGGTGCCTACCTTCAGAGCAAGGACCTTTCATTTTTGTCTTCATGCCCCCAGCTCCTTGCAAGTAGGTGGTTAATTTTTGTTTACTTGAAATGAACTGACCTACAGGTAAAATGCATTAAACTACTAAAACCTAACCACCAATAGACACCACTAGGAGGCAAAAGACCTGGTTTTAGTATAGTAAATAGCACAGTGGACTAGACCTGGAATCAAAAAGACCTTTCAACACAACCTCATAGGAGGAAGCATCCATGATCACTAAAAATTCAGGGAACTGCTCTTAAAATCACCCCTTGTCTCTTTAAGGACAAATGTTATAAACATAATGCCAGCTTCACTACTAGTCTTCTTTCATGACAACTTAAGGATTTTTAGCTTTTTCATAAAATCAATTATCCTCTTTACATCTCAGTTTCCTTATCTCTAAGATGGGATTACTAATAGTATTTACTTCCTGGGGTGGTTTTAAGGACCAAATTATGTGTTAAAAAAAAGTGTTTTGGAAACATTAAAGTTCTATATAAATTCTTATTATTGTTTGGTTGAAAAGTGCTGAAGTTCATAGAGTTTATTCATTAGACCTCCCAATTAAAATAACAGAGCATCCATCAATAGATATTTGTAGAGACAGTGTTGTTTTGCTGTTGGAAGTCAGAAGTCCTGAATTCAAATCCCAATCTGCCACTCATTAAATTTCAGGTTTAATCACTTTAACCTCTCCAGTTTTCTATGGCTTCAACTGCAAAATAGAAGGAGTTAGACCCTTTCAACTCAATGATCCAGTGAAATAATTCACTACCAGTGCTCATTTTACCAGATCTATATGGAGACTGCTTTTATTTCAGGAAGTTATCATAATTGTAGGTTATTCAAGGCTCCTTGCTTCAGTGCTATTTATTCTTTCAGTATGTGCTTGAATGCCATTTCATTGCTACTTCCTACCTACCCACCCAAAGGAAACCTAGTGAAAGGAGGAAATAAACTAGATAATTCTATTTGGACTTGATAGCAGTAGTATTAAAAGTGTGATAAGTTAGAGTAATCAAAAAAAATTTTAATTCCTTGTGAATTTCAATTATATTGTCTTTATTATTACCAGTGTTATAGCTGTCATTTAGAAAAAGTTGTTGACAACATTTTCCTCATTAAATAGATAGGTAGAAGGAAATTGAATCTAGAATTGAGATCAACAATATAAACTAGTTCTATTCTCCCAAATGCTAAGGCTTTCTATTTGATTGATATACCCTACTACAGAACTAGAGAATGTTGGTACTAGAAAGAATATTAGAGATCATGCAAGCCAACCCCTCATTTTACAAGTGAGAAAACTGAGGTACAGATTGTGAAAACAATTTGCTTCTGGGGAAGCTGGGTGGCACAGTGGAAAGAGCAATGGCCCAGGAGTCCAGAGGACCTGAATTCAACTGACCTCAGACACTTAATAATTACTTAACCATGTGACCTTAGCCAAATCACTTAACTCTATTGCCTTGCAAAAACAAAAAAGATTTTACCTCAGGTCAAAAGATAAGTGACAGACACAGGTGAGGTTAAAACTTAGATCTGTCAATAGTGCCCATGTGGTAGTCTAAACTCTTTGTTTTGTATTTCTCTGCCTTAAGTCAGATAGTCTTTTGTCAATCAGCTAATAACCATTAAGTGCCTACTATTTGCCAGGCACTGTGGTAATATAGACAAAACACAATACCTTTTCTCAAGGAGCTCATAGCCTAATGGGGAAGATAACATGTAAACAACTATGTATAAATGATCAGGATAAATAGGAAAAATCAACAGAAGAAAGTTAATAGAATGATGGCAATTGGGGAAAGCCTTTATTAGCAGCCTAAGAATACAAAATCATTCAAATTCATATAAAACATTAAGGACTTCAAAGTGATTTTCTTACCACATCATGAGGTATTTATTGCAACCTCATTTTGCAGATGAGAAAATGACTTTGATAGGATAAATAATTTAGCCATGAGCATATACCAAATAAGTGGTGAAAGTGAGACTCAAACTCAGGTTTTCTGACTTTTCTAGCATTCTTTATACTATACCAAATTATTTCACCCCAAACCAAATAGAAATATATGAGAAAATACTACTCCAGTGCCTTAGTTTGGCATGGAGATAAGTATTGAAGCTGTTTCCTATTATATTATTATATTTTCAGTGTGAGCATTTATGTCTGAAATTGGTAAAGCTACAAATCAGGACTTGATTATTTGTCTAGACTAAATGAAATGACAGAGAAAATAGTAATAATCTAGATTAAACTAAAAAAAATGTACCTTGTATTCTCTTTTTGGTTGGGGAGAGTCAGTTTTTAACCATTTACTAACATGTTCCTGGAAATAACCCAACTTTCTCAATGGTTATGCCAGCAGAACATAAGCTTGGGATTTCGAGTATGAACCAAGTAGTGTCTGATGTACTATTCAAAACCAGACTAGCTAAAAGAGAGATATCGTTACTGGAAAGTAGGCCAATAATTGATCAATTTTTGGCACTGATGGCCCCTTTTAAGACAGATTAAATTAGTATTGGTGAAAAATCCAACATCTTAAAATAGTATATACATATGCATTTGGCGTTTGGGATTTTTTTTTTGCTTTTTTTTTGCAAGGTAGTAGAGCTAAGTGATTTGCCCAAGGTCACACAGCTAAGTAAGTATTGTCTGAATCTGGATTTGAACTCAGAACCTCTTGACTCCAAGGCCAGTACTTTATCCACTATGCCACCTAGCTGCCCCTGTGTATACATTTTTATTGAAAATTTGTTTAAACTCGGTAGACTATAAAGTTTGGGGAAGAAAAGGGGGCAATGATAAACATCCTCTTCTTAACTGATAGCTTGGGACACGCAAATATGAACATATAAAGTGATATTAGTAGCACTCAATCCCTTTAAAATTTGATTAAGATTAGCTTCTTTTTTTAGTTTTTTTGTTTTGTTTTTTAGTTTGTGCAAGGCAATGGAGTTAAGTGGCTTGCCCAAGACCACACAGCTAGGTAATTATTAAGTGTCTGAGGCTGATTTTGTTCTCAGGTACTCCTGACTCCAGCACTGGGGTGCTCTATCCACTGCATCACCTAGCCACCCCCCAAATCTAGCATTTCTTAAAAGTCTTTAAGATCTGAGAATTTTAAGATTCTAAATTTGGAACTGAAAGTGACCTCAGTCACAGGTAACATTCACATTTGAGTGTAATTATTGATTCTCATATGTAGTTAGGTGACAGTGTATTTACTAAGTCTGTGACTCTGGGTAAATTTCTTAACCCTGTTTTTCTGGGTTGCTGAATCTGTAAAATGAGTAGAGGAAAAAAATGGCAAATCATTATAGTATCTTTGTCAAGACAACCCCAAATGCAAAGAACTGGTCATTACTGAAACCACTGAACAACTGACTCTCAGAAACCTTGTCACCATGAAAAGTCATCTGTAGTAATATGTGCAAGTACAACACTCACATATTACATATGATCACAGCTTGACTAAGACTATAGTTAATTCAGTAGTAGTTAATTCCATTTCTAATATTTTCTATCAATATTCAATAGTCTCCATAAATAAACTTTCACTCAATGAATACAACTTAGTAAATTTCTTGCTATATAGGAAATGTACAAGTTTGATATTTTAATAATGCAATCTTAACTAATTTTGAAATGATAAACAGGATCTATCTGGTTCTGCTTTAGGGGACAAGAGAAAGAAGTTCAAATAAACAATTGGCCATTTCCTTTTTTCAGGAATGTATATTTAAAATTGATAACAGTAGAAAGGAAGTTATCTTGACTTGGAATGATGAACAAGCTAGCACAATGTAATGTCTGAAAGTAATTTTTAAAATCTATTTTTGCCTGTATTAAAAGGCAATAACAAAAATACACTGGGTTTTAAATTAATTTTATATATCATGCATTACAGGACTGATATAGGCTATGCATTTTATATTCCATTAAGTTGGGTTTTTTTGCAAGTTTATTTTATTTTCAGAACTGGAATTTCAACAATGTTGAAAGTTCCCTAGTGTGGAAACTTCCTGAACTAATACAAATCAACAGCAACTCCTCTGTAACTTAGATTCTTATAGAGTTGTTTGGGTCACTGAAAAGTTCAATAAATCTCCCTGATCATTGTCAGTATGTATTAGGCATGACCTAAACCTACAGCTTACTGATTAAAAAGCCAATCCCCTAGTCCTTTATCCACTATGTCATGCTAATGCTTCTACTACAGTGAGTTAGTGAGTATATATACTATTTTTAAATATGTGATGAATGCATACATATTTGTATACATATATATAATGCTATACTATATGGCAACATATGGTATATGCATATATGTGTGTGTGTGTGTGTGTGTATGTATTATTATTAAAGTACAGATTCCTAACTGGAAACAACAAAGAAAAAAGTCAATTAGACCCTCAGAAAACTTCAAAACCTCTCATTGCTCACAAACTGAAATCCAAAAAATCTTTAATTTGATTTTCAAACCTCCAATCTAAATCTTCGGCCAAAATAAACTTCTAGCCATTCTATAAAATACATGTGATACGATGTTGATATTTTTTCAATATTTTATTTTTCCCAATTACATGTAAAAATACTTAAATTCTGAGTTCCAAATTCTTCTCCTCCCTTTTCCTTAACCTGAGAAAGTAAGCAATTTGCTATAGATTATATGTGTGTAATAATGCAAGGCATATTTCTATATGAATCATATTGTGAAAGAAAAACAGACAAAAATGGTGAAAAAATAAAGTGGAAAAATGCTTCAATCTGCATTCAGACTCCATGAAGTTCTTTCCCTGGAGGTGGATAACATTTTTCATCATGAGTTTTGAAATTGTCTTGGATCATTGTACTACTGAGAATACCTAAGTCATTCACAGTTGATCATCATATGATATCACTGTTACTGGACACAGTGTTCTCCTGGTTCTGTTCATTTTGTATCAGTTTGTTGGAAGTCTTTCCATGTGTTTCTGAAATGATCCTTCTCATCATTTCTTTTTTTTTGGCAAGGCAATGGGGTTAAGTGACTTGCCCAAGGCCACACAGCTAGGCAATTATTAAGTGTCTGAGGTCAGCTTTGAACTCAGGTACTCCTGACTCCAGGGCTAGTGCTCTATTTGCTGCACCACCTAGCTGCCCCTTTCTCATCATTTCTTAAACCACAATAGTATTCCATTAAAATCATGTACCATTCTCCAATTGAACTATGCCTCTATTTCCAGTTCTAGAATATCATACAAAGAGCTGCTATAAATATTTTTGTGCAAATAGCTTCTTCCCCTCCCCTTTTTTAATCTCTTTGGAATATAGACCTAGTAGTGTTATTGCTGGATCAAGTGGTAAGTACAGTTTTATATCTATGCCAGAAATTTCTTAAGATTGAACTAATCCTCAAAGAGTTACATTAGAAGGTAGAACACCCATGTTATGTAAACAGATGTGTATATTGCAAGGTAAGGTATGATGGAAGCAAAGGTGAGATCCTGAAAAAATGCTTTAGAAAAATCTGAGTGAAAAGAAAATATTTTCAGCTGGTGATATCAAGAATTCAAAGAAGAAATGACACTTGAATGGAAACTTAGAGAAAGCAGATTCTGGAAAAGGCAAAGATGAGAGGGGAATTCATTCCAGGAATGGTGCCTGTACTTTATGGATACTTGGAGGCAAAAGAAGTGTAATACCAACTGAATGATTAGAAGCCCAATTTTGCTTAGATTATGTGAAGAAGCAATAAGTAATAAAGATATAAAGACAAATAAGAGCCATATTGTGAACTGTCTTAGATGTCAAGCTAAAGACTCTGCATTTTATTTTAGGAATAGGGAGTCACTGAAGGTTTTGGTGAGAGAAACATGTGCAACATGTGCAAATCTATGATTTGGGATATTACTTTGGCAGCTGTATAAAGACTAAATTAGAGTCAGAATCAGAGACCAGTAAGGAAACTATTAACAATAATGTAAATGAAAGATGTTGAGGGGTTTAAAATCAAGGATAGCATCATGAAAAAGAGAAAAACATGTAAAGAATTTATAGGTCTTAGCAATTAGTTAATTATGGGAAATGAAGAAAAGGGAATAATCAAAGATGATTCCAGTGTTTTCCATCTTAGTAGGTGGGAAGTTCATCAACAGAAGGAATATATTTAAGGGTGAGGGAAATTAATATATTAAATCTAAGTTGACTAAAAGTCATTCACATGGAGATATTTAGCAGATAACTCCTACAGGACTGGAGTTCAGACAGCACTGGAGTTCAGAGGAGGGAGAAAAGGCTGACTATATAGATTTGGGTAAATAAAAGTAAATAATTAACATCAGAGTAATGAACTTATCAAGAAAGAGAAAAGTAAAAATTAAAAAGTGCTGGAGACAGGCATAAGAGACACCTATATTTATGGATAGAAGGATGATAAATAAGCAAGGGAGAAAGATAAAAACAATAAGGGAGGTACCACAGAAGTCTAGAAAGGAAAAGAGCACACAGAAAGAATGGGCGGGGGGGCAGTATCAACAATACAAAATGCTTCAGGAAGTTCAAAGAGGATAAAGACAGAGAAGAGGGAATGGACTTTGGCAATCCAAGTTTGACTTGGACAGATTATTAACCTGAATATCTAACGAAATAGTCACAGAGTGCTAAGAAAGTGAACTTCGGTGTATTTGGTTCAGAGTTGTAAACTTTAAAAAGTTGAAAAAGCCACTGTGGGGAATGCGGAAGCACATCAGAGATATGATCACATAGCAATAAGAATCCAGTGTGTTTGTGCCTCCATTCCATCCTCAAACTTTTTTTACTATGAGTGGAATGACCTCACCCTCTGCCTGATTAAATTTTATTATTTACATTCAAATACCATCTCCTTTATGAAGCTTTCCTTGTTCCTCCAATCAGAAGGAACCTCCTACGTCATGTAGTACCTCATGTTTACTTCTCTAAGATATTCTATTTTGTATATGAGTCATCTCCTTTACTAGACTATTAGTTTCTTGAAAGTAAGGGCTATATCTCATTTACCTTTATTTCTTCCCTTGAAAAGTCCCTTGAATATAACAAGGGTTTAATAAAAATGTGCTGAATCAATGGTTAAATATTGAATGGAGGCTCCTTTGTCACTTTTCCTTTAACATCCTGCCCTTGTAAGTACTTCTACTGCCAACCTCTCTTCTTAGTCTCAGTTCTCTCTCTAGGGGAGCCAACAAAAAGTTGTAGTTTTCCTAGTGACCATTTATTCATTAAAATTGGTCTTAATCCAAATTTTATTTAGAATCAGGGAACTGCCCACAACTAAAAGTAATGGCCTTTAGGCACAAGCCACCAGTGTGAAGAAGTGCTTTCCATTTCTGATGGAAATTCTTTATTTGTCTTATGCAAAAATGTTCTAACACATTATCAGTCAACCAACTTCTGGAGTAGAACAGGCTATACAAAATCATTTAACTTTCATCTTTATCCCTTCACATTTTATTTTCTTGGAAGTTGTATTTTTGCTTTTAATAGTGAAACTTCTTGAGGATAAAATGAGCTACAAATTATAAAATATGTGGCTGTTTAAATTCAGTATTTATTGATATATACTATGACATAGTATATCATTAGGATGATGGAAAACCTAGGCTTGAATCCTGCTCCTAACACTTTATAATTGTATGATCATAGACATTTAGAGATTTTTCATCTGTAAAATTGGAATAAGAAAACCCATTCTACCTATCTGGTAGGGTTATTAAAAGACTTTAATGACATGCTATATGTAAAGTATTTTAAGCACCATGTGAAAGTTATATCTCTCAATAATGTGTGAAGAATTTTGGAAATTAATAAATAGTCTAAATCCTATTTCTCTGGAAAAATACAATTTCTTTTCAATGCAAGGAAAATTTCAAGAAACTATTTCCCCCCTTTGTTTAAAAAAGCACATTTTTGGATGCCTCTAGTCTATCATTTATACCCTAATTTATCTCTTATTTCTTAAATTATCTCTCATTTCTTGAAATAGATCAACTGACCTCAGAGAACCTCACCAGGATTAGGATAAAAAAAAAAAGATTGTGATGCCTCCAGAAAGAGTTCAGTCTAACTGACTGTGGCAACAGTAATAGAAGTGCTGTAGATAAAGAGCCAAGGCTGTATTTCAGCCAAGAAAAAGATCCCTCAGCATAGTAATTTTAGCCTGTTCCACTAAAAGGAGGTACTAGCTGTGGGTCACATCAAATAATTTCCCACACAGAAGCTGGAGGCTTTTCTTTATTCCTTCCTCCTCCAGTTATTAGTACTCTCTCCCTCTTAAATTACTTTGCTTTTATTTCTTTGTATTCATATTATGTCCCCTAGTAAAATATAAGATCCCGAAAAGGCAAAAAACTTTTTATTTTTTTTAGCTTTGTACACCCAATTCCTATTCTAGTGCCTTATATATAGTAGGTACTTAATACATGGTTACTAAATTACATTGAAAAAAGATTATAGATTTGGGTTCAGAAAATAATTTAGAGTCCATAAAATCCAAATTCCTTATTTTATGCATGAGGAAACTGAGGCATCAAGAGGTTAGATGACTTTGCCATGGTCACACCTGTAAAAAGTATCTGAAATAGGATATGAACCCAAAGTCTTTCTGACTCCAAGTCCAGTACACCATGCTGCTCTCAAGGAAATGGGGAGAGATCAGATGAAAGAAAGGATAGTACTCTGATGAGAAGGGACAGGAAAGAAATTCTTACCAATTCTCAACGTAGATAGAAATTTATTGAGCATGTCTTGTTTTCCAAGCCTATGCTAGGTGCTAGGATTACAAATATAAGCAAGTAAAACAATCTCAAGAATCTTATATTCAAGTGGAATTAAATCATCCATAAAGAGGTAATGAAAAGTAGAAGTTGTATGATATCCCTGAATAAGATTTAGCATTATCTCAAAAGAATTTTGTTATTTTTTCTATCTTATAAATAATTTTTATATTAATTTTAGTAGTAATTTCTAATTGATTCATCTTAATTGGTTCCATCTATCCATGAACAATTGTTCAGGTATTTAGAGCATTATAAATTTGGGATTAGGGAAAAGTTAAAGTAAGCTTATACCCAGTTTTCCAGAGAACCCAGTTTTGTTTCAAAGATGCTTTTAAAGTTAAATTTTCAAAAACAAGATGCCACAGCTACCTAGTATCTAAAATATATTCAGTCACACTCCAATATATCAAAATGTAAGATTTTGCAAGAATTCACAATGACTAGGATATCCAGCATGAGCAAGCAGAAAAGAGAGGGTTTATTAGTTAAGGCCTAGGCATACTCCAGCTGATGGCAATTCAGATTTATGGCTGCTCAGTCATAATTTTTATAGCATGCAAGAAAGACCTAAATTCTGAAATATTATTCATATTCAGGGAACACCAAACACTCTTGCACTTTGAGACAATGGAAAGAGAATTGGTTTTAGAGTCAAAAAACCCATAGTCAAATCCAACACATGATATTTTCTGTGTATTTGACTTTTAGACAACCTTTTTCATTAGTTTTCTCATCTGTAAAATGAAAGAGTTGTACTAAATGGCCTCTGGAGGCTGGTTCCATGTATAGATATGACTTTATCTGTGCATCAAAGATCACACATAAAAAGAGAAGTTCCAAATTCTGAGTCAGAAAAGTCAAGGTCTAGAAGACAAGGGATTAGGAACTGAATTTTTTTTAAAGATAAAAACAATTCCTTGTTAATGTTATCCTTTCAAATATCCCCTCATTTCATTCAGAAATGCTTTATAAGAACCCAGTTATAAATTTTACTACTTAAGAGCCTTTACTTCCTCTTTTGAATTTTTTAAAGAGCTTGTTTATTCAAATATTTCAGAGGTTAAAGCTCTGGAAATTTTTTATCTCAGACACTGTGTCTCCAACACTTCATAGTAGCTGAGACAGGGACTTAGATTTCATCTCTGCTTGCAGTCAATTTGCATGATGTCATGAAAAAGACTTCAAAATATGAGATGTCATGATATTGTTCGGTAGCAAGATGCCAATTTTCTCTTTATCATCAAAGAACAGATGTAGTAAGCAATCACAGTTACATCAAGATTATAGGACATATATAACCATTCTGAGAAGAAGCTAATTCTAATACATTTCTAAATCTATAAATAACTCTAAAATATGCTTATGTATGCTATGTTTTTCATTGCATGAGCTAGCATGAAAACATATCTCTTCATCTTGAATGGCTGAAAGATTTCTAAAAAAAAATTAAGAAATCAATTATATCATTTTAGAAGCTGCACGCTGATTCCAGTGACTTGAGAAAAAAGCAAATGATGGATTTTGAAGTGCTTGTACCCATTGTTTACAAACTTAACTCTTTGCCATTTTCCTTCCAAGTAAAATAAATGTACAAAAAGCTGAAAGTGTACACAAAAGATATACATCTATAACTAAATCTCTAGGTCAATCTATGTTTTCACACATTTTTATAAAGAAGCTAAAACATCTAATAAAAATAATCTCATAGAAAATGATCTGTCAAAGCCAAATACAAACACAGTTAAGAGAATGTGATGTGTCACATAGAATCAAGTCATGACCCCAACAGCCTCTTCTTTAGGGGAATGCACTTGTAACAATTAAAGCACACCCTATCTTATCAAGTACACTAGGCAAAGAAAATATTTAGAGATGTTGAGAGGTAGTGATTAAAATGAATCTGTTGTTCCAAAGGACCACAAAACTTAACTACATTATTTTCAGTTATTAAGAAATTCTTGAGGATAGTTCATTCATAAAAGGGCTTGAATTTATGCCAAAGAACTTGAGAAGCTTTGCACTAGAAAGAGAAAGAGGCCATCTAACCCAACACCATTTTAAATCATGAATATCTTCAACAACATACCTGACAAGCAATCACTGAGACTCCTCCTTGAGACATTCAGTGACAACTCATTTTATTGTAAGCCCATTCAGTTTTCAGAAAACTCATTCATTGTTCAATTTCCTTATACCAAAAAATCTTCCTATTTTTTGTATGTTTTTTAAAACTTCTTTTTATTATGGACTTGATAAATTTCAATGATGAGGAAAATTTAATATAGAAACAAAAAAAAGGTTTGTATATATGAAATCATGACCTTTTATTGCATTGTTTGTTTTCAACTGTTTCCTTGTCAGTATTCCTTTCTGAACTTCCTTCTTATATCTTCTGAGTATTTTTTAAAGTTTTACTATTTCTCTCCTTCTTATTTCTTTTTATGACATTGTCACTCCCCACCTACTCTGACATCCAAACTCTCACAACCACCAAAATGAAAGCCCTCCTCTTTAATAAATAAGTTTAATCAAGTAAAATAAATCCATGCATTGGCATGTCTGAAAATATTTGTATTATTATGAACCAGGATTAGTAAACCTCCTTATGACTGGTCTCCTTAATTCCAATCTCCATTCTCACCCCCAGGCCACCTTTTTGCATCATAATGAAAGAATATATTTCATGGATCACCATGGCCAAGTAATTCATCACCTAGAGGTCAACCTGATGGTGATCAGCCTCTTTGAACTGAGAAAGACTATCCTCCAGACAAAAGATACAATCCCATCACCAGAACTATACTTAAAGTTCATAAAATCATAGATTTGGAACTGAAGGGATCTTGGAGTCATTAAATCTAATTGCCTCATTTTTAGACAAGAAAATTGAGACTTGGAGAGAATAAATGACTTGCCTAAAGTCACATAGCTTGTAAATATCTGGGTGCTTCCTGACTGCAAGTTTAGTACTCTATCTACTACTCCATGATCTTTGTCTATTAAAATTTTTCAGAGCTTGTCATAGTCTACAAGAACCCAAGATCAACTTCCATGCCATGCAGAGAAGCCAACAGAATAATCTTCCTTAAATTCTAATTTTATCATTTAGTAAAGAATCTTAATGCTAGCACTTGGCTTCTTTAAGTTTGGAAGGGGCACTGGGGAGGGCAGTGGGTCTGTCTACTGAATAGTCTAAACAGAGCCACAAGAATTAATCTGCAATTCTGCACCTAAAATCAATGTTATTTATACAATGTTATTTACAGCTAAAATGCAATAATAGTCAAATAATGATGTCAAATAAAAATATTAATACACAAAAAAGAGAACCTTAAAATACGACTTTATATTTAAAGAACAAAATACAAACATTAGTTGTTTTACTTCGATCTTTAAATAGAATGTATAGAGGCTATCTTTCATTTCAGTTTCATACTTTCTCTGCCAACATATGAATGAAATTTCACAAGAAATAGAAAGATATAGCAGTATGTTTTCCTCCCTATCCAAGGATTTACTCAGTTTAAGAAATTATTCCCATGAACCCTGCTACTGAGGTAATATCAGCTCCCTTCTTTTAGGAGTTCTTGTCTTTCTTTCATGCACTTTGACAGAAAGTAATATTAAAAATAGCCAACATTTACATAGCACTTTGAGGTTTGCAAAGCACTTTATAATATACTCTAGTTTTGTCCTCACACCAAAAGTGATAGTAAGGTATTATTCTTATTATTCCCATTTTGTTGTTGTTCTGTCATTTCAATCATGTTCAACTCTGTGATCACATATGGGATTTTCTTGGCAAAGACACTAGAATGTCTTGTCATTTCCTTCTCCAACTCATTTTACAGATGAGAAAACTGAGACAAACAGGATTAAGTGACTAATCCAGGGTCACAAAGCTAGTAAAGTGTCTGAGACTAGATTTGAACTCAAGTCTTTCTCTCTTTATAATCCACCTAGTCTTAGAGAGGAGAATGGAAATTTTGTCTTTGTAAATGCCTATGATTGTCTTCCTCTACTTTAAAAAAGATTTCCTTACACCAAGTATTTCCTCCTATCAGATATTTGAAAATAATGCACAAAATATAACTTTACTCAATCATCAATTATCCTCAACAGGATTGTCTTTTCCTTTTGAATTTAAACACCGATTGGATTTATAATTCACCAGACCAGAACATCACTTTTTAAAAATATATTTTGTTAATACCTTTTGCTGCTTTAACATATTCATTTTGGGAAATAATCTTTCCTCCTTCCTACCCCAAAATGGTACTACCCTATGTAAAAATTCATTCCCACCATTAAAGAGGTGAAGTACATTGCATTATCTGTTCTCTTGGATTATTGGTTTTTTTTAATTATACAGAGTTAGGCTCTTTTTAATGATCTTCAGAATGTGATTTTTAAAAAAAATTGTGTAAATTGAGCATTACCAGCTTTAAAAACTGAAACATGAAGATTTTACTCCTTTTCTATCCTTTGCCCCAAGAATGTTTAATGGCAGCACATCAACCCTCCTTTGTTTCTTAACCTTTATTATTTCTTTTTTCCCCCCATCTCCCTTTTCTTAACTAGCACCCACTTCCTCTGAAACTTGAACAATTTCCTTTTGGAGTCCCAAATACTTTCTTCCTTTCTCATGAATCTAAGAGATGAAATGACCAATATGGAAATTTGTATAACACAATTGTACCTAATAATTTATATTAGAAATGGAGGGGGGAGGGAGTAAACTTTACAAAAATGAATGTTGAAAATAATCTTTATGTAAAATTGGAAAAAATAAATAAGTAAATATTAAAAAAAGAAATGAACTCACAAAAGAAAAAAAGGAGATGAAATGTAGTACTGTCAAATTAAAATGACTTTCAAAATTTAGTTCTATTACCTATTACTCATGTGATCATGTATAGTCCACTTAATTTCAGAAGTAAGGCCATAGGTATCTTAATATCTAATATATTTAAATATATTATCATGTTGAGATCTTAATATTAAGCCACTTAATATGTGTTAAAACATTGGGAATCAGTTTCCTCATATAAAAAATGATGGGGCTAGATGAGATGGATGTTTTGCCTTATTCTATATCTTTCTCAATAAATTATGGAACTCTACACTTGGAAACCTAAAGAAAAGACAAATAGAAATGCCTTTCATTTTTCTGATTCCATTTCTCTGACTTTGATTCCACAATTATATGTAAACAGAGCAGAGTAGTCAAGGTTTTATTCTAGATAGGAAGATTTGGAGGGCACCAAAACTACCTCCCCAGGCATGCTTCTTCCTTTTTTAGTACCTATATTCCAGGCCAAGGCTGACTCAGATCAATCAAGTGGTTCAAAGGTGGAATTGGGAAAAATGATACTACCATAGACCATCTAATTTTTAGTAAAAAGAGATTTACTTAACAATGATATGAAAGATATTCAGCAAGTATATATCAGTGGCTCAGTTTAGTCAAATCTGCTCCTTACCTGTGTATTTCCATAATGGTATATATTTAAACTGAACAAGTGCTGACACCCCCTTATTCATTGGGCTACTCTAATCACAAAGAAAAACTATGTAAACAATTTGAAGCTTAGTCTCCTTCAATTAAATTTCAAATATGTTATAATTGCCTTTTAGGGAAAAATTAGTCAGTCTAGAATAGTAGATATTGCTCCTACCCTACTCCATCGTAACAACTATAGAGATCACTTTATTCCAGGACAGTCGTCCTCCTTTTCAGTAGCTTAGATATTTTGTGGTATCTCAGGACACACTTCTTCCCCCCAAAAAAGAGGCCACACCACAAGTAAACTCTTCCATATCACCACAATTTCACCAAAAATTCTAGTCCTAGTTCTGTTTGGAGCTAGGTAATGAAGTAGCTAAAGTGGAACTAATATCTAATAACTAAGCAACAGATAATTCATCAGTTCCTTCTTTCCTTCACTCCACATAACTCTCTCCTTTTAGTGGAGAAACAGACAAGGGAGAAAAGCAAGAAGGAGAAAAAAACTCAGACCATTAAAACAGGAAAAGAACTCAAAAGATTATTTACAATAAACTTTTGCTACACAGATAAGTAAACTGAAACATATTGATAGTTTTAGAGTTGAATTGGTTCTCCTATTTTTTTTAAAGTGGTTATTGGAATCAGATACTAGTGAAGTTCCTAAGGAATCAAGATTCTGATGGACAAATGAAAAATCCTACACCGTTTTTGTTTTGTATGTAAGCATATTTTAGAATTTCTTGTGTGTATTTTATGATCAGTGTCCAAAAACAATGTGATAGTAATAAATGATGTTGTGTCATGATTATGTTAGAATATGATTATGTTCTGAACTCAGAGTCCTACAATTCCATCATATATTTTCTGCTTATATGTTTGCTTTTTTTCTCTGACTTCCTCTCCCTAAAATCAAACATCCCAGAATTTTTTTCTCTGAAATGGCTTATAGTAGGATTTTCTCATCAAGCTGTTATAAATTTTCACTGTAGTCAATTACTGCATATTTAGTAAATGATATTTTCCTTGATAAAAATTACTCTTTTTGATATTCAAAATAATGACTACATGAATTTCCTTTTTCTACATTAATTATATCTGAATTTTCACCTGGTTAATCACACTCTGATTTTAACTTAACAATGTGAAAAGAATGAACAAATCCTTGAATTTTTCATACCATTTCCTTTTTAAAATTCATTTTGGATAAAAACCAACAAACAAATCTTTACATTAATACTTTGATGAATCTGAATTCTTTGGAGATATGAATAATCACTCTGAAGATATAAATAGCCAGTGCATCCCTGTGTCTATCATTCATTCAAGCTCTTACCTATTATGTCCCAGAAATCTTCCACAGAAAATCCATCAAACATAGTGGGAGCTTCTAAATCCCATGACATTCAATAATATCAGTGGCACACTGGGATGTCTATTGGTTAACCCTTTGATCTTACTACATTTCCAGTCCATCTCCATTTCCAATCATGTATTTTATTGATATTTGTTGTACAGCTTTCCTAGTCATTGCCCTTTGACTGACCCTCAATTTTAATGCTTATAAAGATGATTGTTTTCCATGACTCATAGTCATATATCATTAATGGAACTATATTGTTTTACAGAGATCATGTGAGTTTTCCCAAAAGAGAAGTTGCTTCATAGTCCATACTATGCAATCATATCCCTTTGTCTTTCATCTTTTTCTCCTTACAATTCAAGATCTATCCTCCTGTGAGAATTGTAGTCTTATCCTCTTGGAAAGAAGCTGACCTTGAAGCCTTGATTTCAAACTCTTACATATTAGACACATACTAGTTGAGTGAATTAAAAAAGGTCACTCAACTCTTGGTGTCCCTCTAAATTACATATTAGTCAAGGTTAAAGGGTGGAGAGCATCCTATCTCTGGAATCAGAAGATATAGATGGGTGCAAATCTTATCTTTTACTGTTACCACTGATTTTGGACAAGTCATTTACCCCCTGTGTCTCAGTTACTTTATCTTAACAAAGGTGAGAGTTAAATTAGATTCTTGTAAAGTCCTTTCCAACTCAACATCTATACTCCCATGATCCTATGTGAGCTATCACAGAAGCTTTATTCAAATGCTAAATGGAGAATAGTGGTAACTCCGGGTTCTAAAAAGCTATATTAGCAATAGGCAAACTGAGGCAGATCCTCCCAACCTGGAACCCAGCAAGTGACTATTAAGTGTTTGTTATCTAAAGGCAAGCCTAGCTAGAGATATTAGATGATCTGGTAATGGGGGTAGGTGCATCTCTACAACTCAAGAATATCTACTAAAGCAGAAACTAGCTTTCATTTACTTCCTTGGAATAAGTATGTTCAAGAAGGAAATCTGGAGTTTTTAACAAATATTATACATCTTAAGGACTATACATTTTAGGTTGGACCAGACTCATCCATACATAGATTTAGAGATAGATACACATACATATACATATACATTCATACATATGGACTTCTATGTATGTGTATATGAACACATGTACATATATATAATCTTTACACATATCTATATGCATAGATATATGTGTATACATTATCTGTATATATATATATATATATATATATAATTTACATTTACCTTAGTTCCAGTATCATTGTTCAACTTAAACCCCTAAATGAATTTTTGCCAATTAACTTGCATTCACAGAAAAGACATAGGATATTATCTCAAAAAAGTCATGTATGATATCAATATTGGGAGGAATTCATTCACAATGCTGTTTTTTTTTTAATTACACATAAGAAGTAGCTGAGGTTGGCAATAGTAGAAGCTAGGCATTGGTATCCTTTTTTATCAAAAAGTCTATCAAGGACACTGCCCTGCACTTCTTCCTCCTTCCTCCCTTTCACGCTTTTGGCCTCTTCCAGTCGGTGGAGTGCCTGCTAGCGTCGGCTGCGGTGTAAAGATGGCCAAGTCTAAGAATCATACCACCCATAATCAATCATGAAAGTGTCACAGAAATGGCATCAAGAAACCTAGGTCACAGAGATACAAGTCTCTGAAAGGGGTTGATCCCAAGTTTCTGAGAAACATGCGCTTTGCCAAGAAACACAACAAGAAAGGGTTGAAGAAGATTCAGGCCAACAACGCCAAAGCCATCCAAGGCCTGAGCAGAGGCTGTCAAGGCCCTGAGCACCAAGGCCTCCAAGGCCAAACTCCTCAGGTCCAAGATCCCCAAGGAGAGTGCCCGGGGTGCTGGTCACAAGATGGCCACCAAGCGTCCAGGCCCTAGGATCGGCATCACACATCCAAGCCCCAGGATCACTAAGCCTGACTCCAAGGTTGCCAGAACCACTGATGCCAAGGCTGCCAAGGCCGCCAAGCCCACTGACCCCAAGGCTGCCAAGCCTACCAACAAGGCCAGTAAGTCTGATCCCAAGGCCGCCAAGTCTGTCACCAAGGTCACCAAGTCTGATGCTAAGGTTGCTAAGCCTGCTGAGTTCAAACCCAAAGATGCTGGAGGTAAAACGGCCAGTCCCAAACCTTCAAAATAGATGCATTAGGACCTAAGGACTTGTTTAAATCCTAAACCACCATTCCCCCCCCCCCAGAGAGGTGATGATTATTCACTATTTTGTACAAATAAAGGAAATGGTGAGTCATAAGAAAAAAAAGTCTATCAAGGAAAAAATTCTCTAAGAAAACTTGTGAACAGACTTTCCACAACAGTCAATGTGTTTTTTTTTAATGAGTGAATTCTTACTTTCATCACTCTACTAGAATAGCTCTTTCATTAATGATCTCCTTAATTAAACACAATTGCCTCTTCGGACACATTGAATCATTTGACATAATGTACTATTCCTTGCTTGTTATTGTCTTTCCTTGATTCCCTTTGATGCTATATCATTAAAGAGCTTTTACATTGTAACCCATTCTTAATCTGTTGTTCTTTACACTCCTAACTTCAAACATATGAACTCATATTTGTCCTAGGTATTCTTTTGTCTTCTAATGAATCTAATTAACATATTTGTATAAATGACTGCTGATCTATGCCTCTAATTCCAGTCTCTCCCCTGAACTCCAGGGTGTTAATAGTCTAAAAATTTGCTGGATCACTCCACCTAGAAGTGCCACTAGCCCATTATACTCAATATACTTCAAATTAAAATTTTAGTCTCCCCTGCAAATTCATTCTTCCTCCTCATTTTTCAAGTTCTGCTAACATCTGCATCATCATCATCATCATCATCATCCTAGCTGCCCAAATGTATAACCTCAATCATCTTTGCCTCTTCTCTCTCCCTCATTAAGTAAAGCAAATTTGTTATAAAATGCTTATTTTATCTTCACATCTCATTCATCTGTCACCTCCTTTCTGGGTTTCAGTTTCATCATCTATAAATTAGGGATGATAATGGTAAAATGGATTAACATGTTTAAAATACTTTTCAAGTTTTAAAACTTATATATGTTGGTGTTATATGTTTAGTATGTGTTATTATCTTTGAAACTTCCAGATCTCTCCTGACTCTATGAGCCAGTTCTTCCTTAACATCCCCCGCACCCCAGAGGTTGACTAGAATTGAGAAAAAAGTCTTATTCTTCCTACATACTCTTAGCTATAGGGTAGGTGACTATCCTTGAGTGGATGAGAAACTCAGGAACTTGAGGTCCAAGGACTGTCTCACTTTTGTCTTCAAATCCCCCAGTGCTGTATTTGGCATATAGTAGATAAAAAATGGATATTTTTGACTGATTGATTTATTAAATGATCATCTATTCTGGCCCAAGAGCCCTAATAAACCATGGGCCAGTGGCAAAGTAATGTTATCTAAATCAGTCATATTATTTATTGTTTTTGCTACTATTTAAATGTGTCCATTTTTTTCCACCACCCTAATTTTTTCATTAAATCTGGACCTATGCATCTTCTATTGCCAAAAACATGCTCTAAAAAGCACCTGGAAAGCTGAAATAGCTCATATTCCCTTGAAGAAAATTACTGTGATCTTTCTCTGGTCAGAGCAGTGAGACATGTTGTGAGACCAATGAAAACATTTAAACCCTTGTTTTTGAAGTGCTTACCATCTGGAAAGCTTACCTGTGTAGCTGCTTCTTTTGCTCAGAGTGCAAAGAAAATGTTCTAGATAATGGCACATGCTACACATCCAAGTATTTTTCCTAATGTGCAGAGAAGAAAGAAAGAACTATTTTTGCAAGGTTGATATCATTTATCACTTGATGGTACTGGAGACATCTGTCGATTGCTATTTATAGGTAAGACTCTTCTTTAGAATTCTTCCTTCTAGTGACTCATTATGGTCTGGAGCTAACTACATATTATTGAGGCAGACCACCAGAATCTGGTAGGATCCATTAAGATGGAAAATACTTTTAAAGGGACCTGATAAAAGAGTAACCTTCTTTTAGCCGAGTGCCATCTCAAATTAGTAGAAATGCATTCATCACATGAAGTCTGGCCAATAGATGATAGAATTTGCAAGTCCCCCTGGAAAAATCAACACCATCATTCCGAAGATGAATGATTTCTAACTCAGCATCAGGGTATGATGTTTTAGATTATACATAATCCAATGAAGTTAACTATGGAAATAATTACCTTCTTGGAATTCCCTATGCCAATGAAATTACAAATTTTTCATATTTTCCTGTATTCTATTTGCCATGAATGAGAAACTCAAAAGCCTTAAAGAGAGGTCAAAAATGTGTCTACTGTGTACAAAATATTATGCTGGACATTGTAGACACAAAGATAAAAAATGACTCTATTTGGGAACTCCTATTGGGGAAACTTCTAATGATCTAGTTTGGCAAATAACTCGAAACTTGTCATATAAGAATACCTAAAAGAATTTGTGATAATCAAGGGGAATTCCTTTCCAATAACTGAGAATCTGCGATCCAAATATGACTTAGTACATAAATCCTAGAGAGTTACCTTTAAAAAAACCATGCAAATATAAAAATATATCTAACAATTCAAGGAAAGGTATAAATGTCAAATGATTGTCTAAAACAATAATTTCTACTAATTCTAAGGGGTGGATGATAACAATGAAAGTCCTCTAAAACTGTCAAAGTGCTTTATACATGTTAACTCATTTTATCCTCACAATCCTATAAGGTAGGATACTTCATTATTCTCATTTTGTAGGTAAGAGAAATTGAAGCTAAGAGATAGTAAATGACATGTCCAAGGTCCCACAGCTAGTAAAAGTCTGAAGCTGGATTCAAACACTGGTCTTCCCAAAAATTCCCAATAAGAGAGCTAGAGTGGTCAGGAACATCTTCAAAAAGGATATGAGACTGGAACTGGACTTTTAAAGGATGACTAATATTCACAGATAAGAATCTATTCCAGGACATGGAAACATGATGAGAGGGGGTGCAGGGGAAATATAGAAATAGCATTGATGATATAAATCTGACTATAATGAACTTTGAATTGAAAAGGTAGGTAGGGATGTGATTAAGGAAGACCTATTCAGTTAAAGTAGTACAATGAATAGAGCACCAGGTCTGAAGTCAAGAAGATTGAGTTCCAATCTGGTCTCAGACACTTAGGATCTTATGACCTAGACAAGTCATTTAATGCTATTTTTCCTATTTGCTCATCTATAAATGAGTTGGAGAATTAAAAGGCAAATCACTCCATTACTTTTTTTTATCAAGAAAATCCCTAATAGGATCACAAAGATTTGGACACAACTGAAAAAGAAAAGTGAACAGCAATTTACTTCTCAGACGTTTTTACACCATGTTGTCAGATTGTCTCCGGCCATCATTCTCTTCGCCTTCACTTGAACCTTAGATTCTGTCCTTGGGTTCTTTCTGCTAGGTGAACTTTTGTCTTACTTCCATGTCACCAGAAGAGTGAGCACTCCATTCACCTTGTCTGACTCCCCACTCCTTTTTCTGGGTTGTATTTCCCTATTAGAATGTAAGTTCTTTGAAGGCAAGGACCATCTTGCCTACTTTCATTTATATTTCTAGCACTCTTCATAGTGGCACATAGCAAATGAATACTTCATCCATCCATCCAAATATCTATCCATCATCCATTTATCTAACTTATCTATCCATCCATCTATCCGTCCGTCCGTTCATCCATCCATCTATCTATCTATCTATCTAACTACCACCTTCCTACTGATCTCTGAGTTATTGATCCGCTGCAGTGAAGGGAGTTTCCACAGTGAGATTTCCCTTCCAATGATAAAAATCACAAGATGCCAAAATGTGTAATCTATATCTATATTTATATCTATATCTATATCTATATATCCATATAACTATGAGAAGGCTTAAGAAAATTTTAGAATAATAAACCCAGTTTACTATTTTAAGAAGAGAATTGCAAAGGAATACATAGCTAAAACTGGATTTTTATTTTTAAGGGAGAGAATATAGGCTAAATTAAGCTAAATTAAGTTTTGTTGAATTCTGTTTTAAACAAAAGTCTTTTAGAGAATTGAATACCCTCTGGGAGAAGAGCTATCTCACATGTAAAAACTGAACCAATTAATCTTCATACATTTATTAAGCACCTACTATGTATAACACTGTGTTAAGAGCTAGAGACACAAATCTCAAAGGAGTTTATAGCTTATTGAGTCAAGCAGGGAGAGTCAGTGGCAAACCACTCCAATCTAACAAGTATTTATTAAGTGTCTACCATATACCAGATACTACTCTAAGAATAAGGATGTGATTTCAATAGTATTGAAATTCCCAGGTGAGGAAATTTCCTCTACCTGTTCAGGCTGGTATTTTTTCTACAATTTACAGTCATAGGTTTGCATAGGACATCTAGAGCTTAAGTACTGTGTCCAAAAAGAAGACCTTCAACCCAGTCTTCTTGATTTTTGAGGCTAGCTCTCTCCACCATGTCATACTATCTGTCTTACAAGGACATAAGGCTTGGGGAAGCTAGGTGATACAATGGATAGAGCACTGACCCTGGAGTCTGGAGGACCTGAGTTCAAATCCAGTATTAGATAACTATTATTTATTTACTAGCTGTGTGGCCTTGGCCAAGTCACTTAACCCCATTGTTCACCAAAAACCCAAACAAACAAGAACAAAAACCATGAAGATTCAAGGCTAAATATAGCCTCCCTTCAAGGGGATTACACTCTAGTAAACAACATACAAATCTACCCACTCATTTTCACATGAACTTTGACTGGTTTATTAACAAATGTACTGAAATCTACTCAAATGCTTCATCAGGATGTGGAACAAATGCAAGGATCTCAAGAGCTACTGTGTCAAACATGCACAAGCTGAGGTAGACCCTGACAAATTGGAGAGAGTATAAGTAGGGGGTCTGTTAATAGTGTGTCCTAGTAACACAGAGCAGCTGGCTAAATTAAAAGGATCTCATCAGCAAAAATCAAACCATCATAGGGTGATCATTATTTTATCTTTTTTTCTTTTTTGCAAGGCAAATGGGATTAAGTGGCTTGCCCAAAGTCACGCATTTAGGTAATTATTAAGTGTCTGAGGTCAGATTTGAACTCAGGTACTCCTGACTCCAGGGTCAGTGCTCCATCCACTGTATTACCTAGCCACCCCAATAATAGCTCATTATTGAAGACCAAAATGACACTACTATGGTTTAAGACAAATTACAGCACATCCACCTGTGGCAGATATGATCAATAAGATCTCAGAATGCTCTACAATACATCAGACACAAATAGGCCCAGTGAATAACTGGAGTATTTATCCTAAACATAGATATAGATATAGATATAGATATAGACATAGACATAGACATAGACATAGACATAGATATAGATATAGATATAGATATAGATATATAGATATAGAATCACATTTTCTTTGAGCTGCTTTAATTCTGTCTTGCTTAGAGAGCTCAACACATTAACTGATGAGGGTACCCTATGCTGGGTGGTCCTATGCTAGTGTCTCCCATGCCTTACAATCAATACTAAAGTTCTTAAGAGAGACCTTCAGGGTATCCCAGTACTTACAGTACTTAGAGGTCCTATATGTAATTAAATTAGAATGACTTTTCTTTACTATATCTAGTAAGGATTTATTGTATAATTGGGGCAGAGGGTGGTACTTAAAAGGGTTGGATATAAAGAGTTGGACATAATGAGATTAGGAAATGATTTTATCTTAATCCATACTATAGTTACCAAGGTTTTTAATAACATGATTGGGGTGCTAAAGGGACAG
The DNA here is from genome assembly GCF_037893015.1 of Macrotis lagotis. Classification (NCBI taxonomy): domain Eukaryota; kingdom Metazoa; phylum Chordata; class Mammalia; order Peramelemorphia; family Peramelidae; genus Macrotis; species Macrotis lagotis. The sequence goes on from NC_133664.1 coordinate 127,903,467, forward strand.
TGGGAGAGAATGTACCAGATACTTTGGTTGGGAAGGGCTGTAGCCCTATGACTGAAGTACCATAGAAATGGAGAAAGATAGTATACTTAGAGAGGCTGGACTTATAAATATCATGAAGAGATATGTTTTTCTTGAAACTGGCTACAGTTGGAGGAAGAATACTTGGAGGGGAGGGTACAAATGATTTAGCTTTTCATGATACTCTGGCTCATGAGGATTGTGTGTCCATGGAGAATATTTGAAAAAGCCAGTAAGGCATTAAAGTTATTATAATTTGATGTGATTCATGACTCTTCAGAAATGTATCTCTAATGAGACAAAAAAGGGGAGGGTATTTAGTGACTATGAGGCAATGCTTCTTACCAATGAATCAATCTTTAATTGATTGTACTTCTATTGATAGTACTTTGATTGATCAATACTTCTATCAGGTCAGATTAAAAGCATATATTCTGAAAAGGGGAGGATGTAAGCACAAGACAGGATTAAAACAATAAAAATATAAAAAGGACTATACTAGGAGAAGTCTAGGCATTAGTGGCTTAATAATACCAGGTGAAGAGGCACAATGACCTTTTATAGTGGGGGGGGAGGGAAGATGTGAACACTGAGTAAATCCAACTCAATAGATTTGGCCCAGAGAGGGAATAACATATTTCCAGTTGGGTCTGAAAATCTTTTCTACCCTCCATGGAAGTAAGGTGGTGGAGAAAGGGAAAGAAAAGGGAAGAAGGGACTGATAAAAGTAAAAGTATAGACAAAAGTATAAGTAAAAGTAATATAAGTGAAAGTAAACTTAAAGCTAAAATTTAAAAGAAAAGTTAAAGGGGAAAGGGATCAAAACATTGGTGAGAAAAAATGAGAGGAAATGAAAGAGAAAAGTACAAATGAGGAAATAAAACATGGAGGGAAATAAAGATGTATTAATCTTTTGTTTGTTTTTAGGTTTTTGCAAGGCAATGGGGTTAAGTGGCTTGCCCAAGGCCACACAGTTAGTTAATTATTAAGTGTCTAAGGCCAGATTTAAACTCAGGTATTCGTGACTCCAGGACTGGTGCTCTATCCACTGCACCACCTGGCTACCCCATGATGTAGTAATCTTAACTATAAATGTGAATGGATTAACTTTCCCATAAAATGGAAGTGGATAGCAGAATGAATTAAAAAACCATAATCCTACAATATGTTGTTTACAAGAAACACATTTGAAGCAGAGAGATTCACAAAGGTTGAAGGTAGGAGTACTGTTTGGTTCTTGTCCTTCATTATCAAAGAAGATCAAAATGGCATCACTATGTTTGAAACAACTTACAGTGTGTCCCATTGTGACTGATCAGACCAATATGAGTTTGGAATGTTCTTCCACAGGTTGGGTATAAATAGTCCATGTAAAAACCTGGGGTGGGTACTCTAAATTTATTGATGTCATGTTTCCTTTGAGCTGCTTCAATTCTTCCTTCCTCATATAGTGCAGGACCTCACTGATGAAGCGTGCCATGTTGGACAGTCCTGTGACAGTGTCTCCCATGATGTACAAATAATTCTAAAGTTCTTCAATGAGACCTTTGGGGTATCTGAGTATTGCTTCTTCTGACTCCCTTGTAACTGCTTGCCCGGTGTGAATTCTCCATAAAATAGTTTTGCTTTGGGTTTTTTTTTTGCAAGCATACATCTGGCATTCTAAAAATGTCTAGCCCATTGTAGTTGTACTTTCCATAGGAATGTTGAAATACTAGGCAGTTTAGCTTGAAAAAGGACCTCAGTGTGTGGTATCTTCTCCTGCCAGGTGATCTTTAGAATCTTCCTAAAACAATTTAAATGGGAGCTATTCAGTTTCCTGACAAGGCACTGGTAGACTGTCCTGATTTTACAGGCATATAACAATGAGGTCAGTACAATGGTTCTGTAGACCTTCAGTAGACCTTGGTAGTCAGTCTAATACCTCTCCTCTCCCATACTTTCTTTCAGAGCCTCCCAAATACTGAGCTGGTCTGGCAATGACTGTGTCAATATATACCTCTTTGGAAAGGAAACTGACAAGGTAAGTGAACTTGTCCACAGTACTCAAAACTTCTCCATTTGCTATATAATCAATGGTTCCACATACAGATGGTGTGGTGCTAGATGATGGAGCACCTGTATTTTCTTGGTGTTAATTGTTAGGCCAAAATTAGGACAAGAAGTAGAGAATTGATCCATACTTTGTTGCATCTCAGCTTCAGAGACTTCATCAAGTGCACAATCAGCTGCAAACAGAAGATCCTACATCAACACTCCCTCAACTTTGGTCTTGTAGCCTTTTCAAGTTGAAAAATTTGCCATCAGTGTGGTAGCTAACCTTGAGACCATGTTCATCCTTAGTGAAGGAGTTTGATAACATGACTAAAAACATCATGCTACAATCTATGGGAGCAACAACACATCCTTGTTTTACTCCATCATTGACTCCATTGGAAATCTTGGGAGAATCATCCACTATCCAGAACCTGGGCACCTAGACCATCATGACATTGACAAACAATACTGATGAAATTCTGTAGGTAACCAAATTTTGACAAAATTTTCCATAAACCCTCATGACTAATGGTATCAAAGGACTTTGTTAGATTTATAAAAGTTGTATACAGACCTCTGTTCTGTTCTTAGCATTTTTCCTGGAGTTGTCAGGCAGCAAACACCATATCAACAGTTTTTCATCCTTTTCTTGAAACCACACTGGTTGTCAAGGAAGTGAAGGATCAGCCTATTGAGAAGGACTCTGGCAAGGATCTTACCAGCAAAAATTAAGAGAGAAATGCCCTTGAAGTTGTCACAGGACAATCTACTCCCTTTACCTTTATAGAGATGGGCAATGGATAAACTCTTCATGCCATTAACCAAGAAAAATTTCAGTCAGTTTTTGGATGAACAATGTACCTCGCCCACCTTATAGACCTCAAATGGAATAGAATCAACACCAGGTGCTTTGACATTTGAAAAGAGTCTAATGGTATTCAAAACCTCTTCAGTTGAAGTTTCAACTAGGCACTGATTCACTTCAATTTGAAGTAAATGGTCAATGGCTTCTGTATTGATTGATGATGGTCTTTTAAGAACACTATAGAAGGGTTCAACCCATCTCTGTAGGATCATGTCCCTATCATTAATCAATGTGAATCCATCAGCACTGAGTAGTTGAGATGCACCATATGTTGTTGGCCCATAAACAGCCTTCAGGACATCATAAAAGCATTTTGGTTTGTTACAATCTGCATAAAGTTGAATTTCATCTGCCTTCTTCCTGAGCCAAGAGTCCTGCATCTCTCTCTAAGCTTCATTTGAACTTTACTTCTGATGGAATTAAATGCTATCTTATTATTACTAGATGAACTATCCTGCTGGTAAACCCTGTGGAGGTCTCATTTTTCATTTAACAGCTTCTGTGTTTCCCCATCATTTTCTGTTTTTTAGGGGTTTTTTCCAAGGCAAATGGGGTTAAGTGGTTTGCCCAAGGCCACACACCTAGGTAATTAAGTGTCTGAGACCAGATTTGAACCCAGGTACTCCTGACTCCAGGGCAGGTGCTTTATCCACTACGCCACCTAGCTGCCTCCCCATAATTTTCATCAAACTTCTCTTGGTGTTTGCGAATGTTCTGGCAGATAAGCTGGCAGTGCTGTACACCAGATCTCTGAAAGCTGCCCACTCTTTTTTCTGCTCCACTGTTACCAACTGTGTTGGCTAGGTTTTTCCTCCTAGTAAGCAACAAACTGTTCCCTCTCAGAGAGACACTCTAATTTCTTGACATTAATTCTTCTAGTATTCTTTTAGCCTTGGGGCTGCTGGTTTTGTTGAATGTGAATATTTAGCTTAGAGAGGATGAATCTGTGATCAGTCCAGCACTCTGCATCATACATTGCCTTTGTTACTCTCACATCCAGTCTCTGTCTCTTCTCCTTACAATCACATGGTCTAATAAATGCGTGTTTGCTAAGAGGGTGCATCCAGGAAATTTTATTGCATTTAAGTATATGGAAGACAGTGTTTGTGATGAAAAGGTCATAAGATATACAAGTCTTCAGTAGAAGGTGACCACTGCTATTGCTGTTTCCAACTCTATTCCTCCCAGGAACTCCCTGACTTGTCTGTTAATCTGAGCCTACTCTAGCATTACAGTCACCCAGATTTATAAGTTTGTCCTCTTTTAGTACATTGATGATAAGGGTCTCCAGGACTTCATATAATTTTTCTTTTACTTCATCAGTTAACTTCATCAAATTCATGATGGGAGCATAGGCACTGATGGTGGTGGCATGGCATTTTTCTGGAAGGGCCATGAGCCTATAATTCACTCCTTTTGGTAGGCATTCAAGATATTTGACTAGATTAATTTTGATTGCAAAACCTACCCCAGCTTCATGGCATTCCCTTTCACTACAGTGACTCCAGAAACATGTGTATTCAGCTCCACTTAAGTTAGCTGGCCTTTATTTGCCAGTCTTGTTTCACTCAGGGCTTGTTATTTAGATACTATACCTGCTGAGTTCTCTCACAAGAGCTTTTAATTTTTCAGGTCTTTTGGATCTTGTGTTGTCTATGAATGTGTGCATGTTCCATGTACCAATGGTGAGTGGAATCTTCTTTGAAGAAGTTTTTGTAGATATTTTATAACTCACTCATACTGTGGTTGAGTCATACCCCTCCTGCTGCAGTAATTAGGCCAGAGTTGGGTAAGTAGACAATTTCTAGGGCACCTTTTCTAGCCTCTTCCTCACATTAGGAGGTAAGCAGTATGAACCTTAAAAGGGTATCTCAATATCCCAGAAGGCTGCCCAATTTCATTTCTGCTTTCAGGGGAACATGATTCACTGGCCTGTGTCATTTGTGTGCAGGGTTGTGACTACATCTCCCAGTGTATCCACACCTGCTGATTCATCATGTTCCTGTTGCCATAGAACTTTGAGGAATGCTTATGAGTGATGTCTTTTGTTGCATGGTAAATTGGATTTAAGTGAAGTAGAGTTGCCTGAAGTCAACTGCCTCACTCTCTTATCCAAAGTCTTCATGATCCAGCAGAACAAGACAGAGTCAAGACAACTGGTTATGGCAGTAGATGACCTTGGCATCTTAGATGTCTAACCAAGCTCTAAGCACTCCATAGCACCTGCTTCAACTGGCTTCATAGCTGGTGAAAGAATTGTTCTCTGCTCATTCCACCAGTGGAAGACTTCACATGCTTTGAGCAGACACTCCCCACTGATCACTGATGAATTTGAGATTTCCTTGGTTACTCTTAACCTTTTTTAGACCCCCTGCTGCAATAATTTACCCAGTATGGCCACTGTACATGCTACAGCTTCTTGGAGCTACATTTGAGAGTTAGAAAAGTGGACATCAAAAGTAGAAAGTAGCCCTCATACCAAGGTACTAGTCTTCCTTGAACAGACTATTGTGCTGTAATAAACTACGAATGGTCAGACTCTAGAGAAGCATGAAAAGAATTATAGGAACTAATGCTAAGTGAAGGGAGCAGAACCAAGAGATCATTGTACACATTAACAACATGGTGAGTTGATCAACTCTGATGGATGCAGCTCCTCTCAGCAGTTCAGAGAGCAAGGACAGCCCTAGGAGACCTGTTATGAACAATACTATCCACATCTAGATAAAAAAAACCCAGATCAAACAAACAAGAAAAAAACATTGAATCTGAATATTCATTTTTTTAAAATTTCTCTTTTGCTTTTCCTTTCCATTCCATGATTTTCTTTCTTTTCCCTTAATCCTAATTCCTCTTCAGAAAATGACTAATATGTAAACATACTAAACACAAATATACATGTACAATGTCCACAAGATTGTTCACCACTGAGGGGAGGGGGATGGGAAGGCAAGGTGGAAGGAAATTATATAACTTATAAATATGTATATGGTTGAATATTGGAAAGCTTCCATAACATGTAATTGGAAAAATAAAATACATATTCTATTTCTTTTGGTCCTCACAAAAATACAAGTCAAGTGTTCTTGTTATTCTCATTTTATAGATAAAGAAGCTGAGACTGAGAGAGTGTAAGTGCCTTTCCCAGAGAGTGTTTGAAGAAGGATTAAAACACAGGTCTTCCTAACTCCAAGTTCAATATTCTACCTGTTGAATTAACTAGGTAGTAAATTTCCTTCTCCCAAATATATTCATATTTTATGCTGCTTTGGTGCTTATAAAGATCATTCCAAGGTCCAAATTGGAATTGTAAAAAAATTTATAAAAGTAAAACAAATAATTAATATTAGCAAAAAAAATAAAAAGGGGAGAAAACAAACTTTATCTCCAAATATGGATAGTATTCCTGACAAACTGAAAAGACAGTCTAAGGCTATCAGCTCATATAGACCTATCTATTCTTAAAGGTAAACTCAAAAAAGATGATTATAACAATCATGGTGATGATGGCTAATATTTATAGAATGCTCTATGGCTTTGGGGCAGCTAGGTGGTGCAATGGATAGAGTACTGGTCTTAGAAACAGGAGGGCCTGAGTTCAAATCCAACTTTATACACTTAATAATTACTATCCCTATTTTACAGGTACAGCAATTAAGGGCTTATAAAAGTAAAGAGACTTACCCTGGGTAAACAAGTGAGTGTCTGAGGCAAGATTCACACTAATTTTCCTGGCTCCAACATTTTGTCAATTAGCTTCCTGTTGCATTTTATGGCCACAGCAAACAGCAAAGATCATCTACTGAGACAGTGAAAGGGAGGACTGTGACAGCAGAAGAAATACCAACTCAATTGTGATAATGTACCCTCAAATATATAGGAAGCATGGAAATATTGAGGCATAAAGGAAACAGTTCTATCTAATCAACAATCAAGTGACTTATCCAATGTAGAACAAGGACTAGAGCATTGAGGAGTCTCCTTAGTCCCAGAGCATTCAACACTATACCAGTTGATGACTGCCTAATCAGCAATGGAAAAAAACAACTATCTAAGATTCATTCTGGGAAGCTAGGTAGTGCAGTGGATAGAGTCTAGGGCTTGGAATCAGTAAGATTCATTTTCAGGAGTTCGAATCTGATCTCAGGTACTTACCAGTTGGGCACTTATTAGATCTTGGGCAAGACACTTAATCCTATTTATTACAGTTTCATCATCTGTAAAATGAGCTGAAGAAGGAAATGGCAAACCACTCTAGTATCTTAGCCAAGAAACCCCAGATAGGGTCATGAAGAGTCAGACATGCCTGAACAACAAAAACAAAAAGTTCATTCCAACTTCTAATCTTGCCATGGTCATCTCAAAGAGATTCATCATGATTCAAAAAGAATTATCTGGGGGTGGCTAGGTGGTGCAGTGGATAGAGCACCAGCCCTGGAGTCAGTAGTACCTGAGTTCAAATCCTGCTCAGACACTTAATAATTACCCAGCTGTGTGGCCTTGGGCAAGCCACTTAACCCCATTGCCTTGCAAAAAAAATGAATTATTGAGAAATTTTTCACATTTATCCATTTTAAACTAAGTACATTGATCTGGCTTTGGGGATGAAAGAATGACTGGATACTGTAGTACATGTTCTAGAATTAATCTTGAACTACCATTTTATTTCCTTAGAAGCATGACAATTGTTCAATGTTAGATGCACCACTACTAACTTTATTGAACTTGCCTCAGGAATAACAGGAGATAGTCAATTTGAAGGAATGTCTTCATTAAGGAAATGCCCATGACCCTGGGAAAACCCCAGTATTTGAAGACATATCTTAGTGTAAATTGGGACTATCTTGAAAACAATAATTACAAAATATTTTAGTGTACTTTCACTGTGAATAAATTATTCCTGTTGGGAAACTTGGCAAATACAATTGTCCTTATAGGTTTACCTACACAATAGATGCATTCCTGAAAAGTTGTGAATAAATCCAGTTTTTGCTTATAGCTAACATTATAAAAGAACTGAAGGAGAGCACTATTTAAAGAAGCCTTAGATGAAAAGAGAATTAACTGAACACCCATTTTGCTTTTCATTTAAAACTTACATCAAACCTTACTTTGTAATCTTACTTCTCTCCTGCTTCTCCAATAGGAAAAAATTCTCACATGACATATTCAAAGGAGAGACAGTTTACTAAAGACCTTGAGTCTGATGACTTAAAGTCTTCTCCTCAAATATTGTCATGCATTCTGGCAAGCTATGTCACTCAGAGTCAATTTCCATGACTATAAGCAAAACAAAACTAAAAAATCAAAAGCTTTGATCTTCACACTTAATTTTCTGTTATTAAGTTTTTTGTCACTGAGTTTTAATGAGGGCTCTAACATCCCTTAACTCCTAACAAAGGATAACACTTTTATCCATCTCACACAACCACCAGTAGTATTTCAGTCTTTCATCACTTCTTCTCTGGACTGCTTTAATAGTTTCTTGAACAATCTCTCTAGCTTAAGGTGACACCCTTGCTCAAAAATAAAAAATAAAAATAAAAAACTTTTATTCTATCTTCTTGCTGATAGACTTTAATGCCCTCCACAATCTGGCTGTCATCCGTCTTTTCAATCTTATATTGATGTAGATAATTACAAATGTAGCAAAAACAAAATCTGTTAAATGGGTAGAGATTCCAGTTCTTGGGATTCTGCCTCCTTTGGACATTGTTACTTTTAGCTTTTACCTATTTTCCCTTTCACTTAACTTTGGCCTGGACACTGGCAGGTAGAAAATGACATGTTGAAATTGGAGATCAAGTGCCTTGGGAAAGGAAAGACCACATGTGTGGTTTGCCATTGAGGGATGCTTGGCTCCAAAGTGTAAGACCACTTCCAAGCAGCACCCTCTGTCCAGCCTACCATAAAGGAGTATATAACAGGAAGCACAGCCCCTGCAAACTCTTGCTTCTTCCAGCCTCCCATCCAGAAGGATGGGGCTTTCTCTGGCTCTTCTTTAATCCATATGGAACTGGTTAAGCCAAATTTCATGGCTGCCTGCCCTTCTCTCTCTCTCTCTCTCTCTCTCTCTCTCTCTCTCTCTCTCTCTCTTTCTCTCTCTGTGTTTCTCTGAGTCTTTTTGTGTCTCTGTCTCTATCTTTGTCTCTGTCTCTGTCTCTATCTCTGTCTCTCTGAGTCTTTCTGGGTCTCTTTCTGTCTGTCTGTCTGTCTGTCTGTCTCTCTCTCTCTGTCTCTGTCTCTCTGAGTCTTTCTGGGTCTCTTTCTGTCTCTCTGTCTCTCTGTCTCTCTCTGTCTCTCTGTCTCTCTGTCTCTCTGTCTCTCTCTCTCTCTCTCTCTCTCTCTCTCTCTCTCTCTCTCTCTCTCTCTCTCTCTTTCTCTTACTTTCCAGACTTCTGCTGAGCCTGGCAGCAGGCCTGCCAAGACTAATTAATAATCCACATGGCCTTTCTTTAATCTCTACTTAACTTTCCTATCACTTTCTTTTGTGTTGTAACTTCTTTGTTTTGTAATCTGTTTTCTTTTATACCTGCATGCCTAGGTCAAAAGAGTGATTCTTTACAGCAGATAATAGAACAATAGGCAATAATATCAACCTATTATTCTTCGCATTCTAGCATGTGTTCCAGTCAAACTGAAAAGCAATGTACTCTAAGAATTGGATTAGATTCCACCTTTTCCCTTGGATCATTCTGTTGTCCCTTTTACACTTTCTAGCTTGAATCAGATTTATTTATGTATATGCTATATCCCTATTGTTTGACTCTAAGTTTCTTGAGTTTCTTTTTTTCCTTCTATGAGTCCCTAGTGCCTTAGCAGAGTGTTTTGAAAATAATAGGTGCTTAATTTATTTTTGGTGATTGCAATTTGTTAAAAAGTTAAAGATAATGTTGTTTATCAAGTCATTAATGTGACAAAATTACTAATCCACTGATGGAAAAGCAAATGATTCCTGTATATCTATAAAACTGGCATGCTTAAGTAAAGTTCTTAAAGGAACTATAGTAAAATGATATAAATAAACTTGTTCAAGGCACAATGGTACCCTTAGATCTAACCATTCAGTAACAAAGATGGTGTGATACATGCAAATTTGACCAACTAATCCCTTTTTTTTTGTTCAGTCTTTTCAGTTATTTCTAACTTTTCCTCTGACATCATTTGGGGTTTTCTTGACAAAGATACTGGAATGACTTTCCATTTCCTTCTCCAAACTGACCTCTTATTTATTAACTATTTCTTGAGCTAAGCAAAAAAAAAAAAATGCATTCACTTCTTTGAGTTCACTGTTTTAGGCTCTGCTCTTTAGTGGAAAAACAGAATAAATTTTATGGAAAGTGGTATTATGTAGTAGGGTTAGACTTAAGAGACCTGGGTACTTGTTCTAGCTCTTCCACATATTAGCTATATGATCATAGATAGATAAGTCATATCAATAACCTATGCCCAGTTCCATCCTCTGCAAGTTAAAGTAAAGGGTTCTGTTTCAGTTTCTCTTCTATTCTTTATCTATTCTATTCTGTTCTCTCTTGGTAATGTCACAGATTCCCAAGGATTCAATTCAATTCCCAAGGACAAAATTCAATGTCTATGCAAATGACTCTTAGGCATATATCCCCTGGTTTTATCTCTCTTCTAAGCTCTACTCATGCCTTACCACCTACCTCTTAGTTATCTGTACCCAGGTACCTCATTTGAATGTATGACTCAACATGTCCAGAACTTATTATCTACCTAAATCTACTTTTCCAACAAAATCCTCCATTAAAGGAAACACAGTTTCCAGTTACCTAGGTTCTCAGCTTCATTTTCATCTTTCTTCCTTGTTCTAATCAGTTACCAAATTTTTCTCAATTCCATCTCTGTAGAATATCTCACATCCGTTTACTTCTCTCTATTCATTACTCATCACTATATTTCATGTTCTCATTAGATGTCAGCTAAATTATTACAACAACATCCTAATTGGACTCCTATTTTAGAGCTCCCTCCTCCCCAAACCATCTTGCTCAAAGTTGTTGAAATAATCTTCTTAAAGCAAAAAATCTGAACATGTCACTCTGATGAAGGAGAATTTGGTGATGCTGTCAAGATAAGAATTCTTGAAAGTGAAAAACTCACAACTAGTTCTGAAGATAAAAAAGCTCAGGATTTTCATTTCACAAGTCTGAAAAATTCACAGATTAAACTTTTTTCCTGGAGAGACAATATGTTGTCTTCTCATCCTGTACCTAGTTTGCTTAGGGTCATTTTCATTAGGAAAGAGCTGACAGTATGTTTGGCTTTGTAAAATCTGTTCAAAAGTTTGACTAGCTTTCACCCTTAGACCAGGGAAGCTGCCAGTCAGCACTTCTGTTGTTTCTGAGTCCTGGGAATATCCAGCATGCAAATTCTATGACCTCAAAAATAAAGATTTTGAATAGGGGTCAATTAAAATCCTGTGATGTATTTTGTCTTTGATTCCAGGAATATCAGAGACTCAAGCTTTTCTAATGGGAATAGGCTCTGTTTGTGGCTTAGCTTGTGGTGGAAAGAAAATGTAGCATTGGTTGAACTGTGAGAACAAATGTATTTCATATCTAGACTTCAAATAGTAAATGGGGAAGTGATGATGGGCCTCTATTTTGAGACTATCACAATCTTGGCATTTTTCTAGGACTTAAATTTTTTTTTCAAATTGTTTTCTCCTCTAGAACAACTCTGGGAGATCTATTATCAACAATGCCATCCCACATCCAGAAGGAAAAACAACAGTAACAACAAAAAGCACAGAATCTGAATGTATATTATATTCACTTTGCTAAAACATGTCTTATGTTTGTCCTACCTTATCATGCTTCTCTTTCATTTCCCTGAGTCCTAGTTCCTCTTACACAAAATGACATATGTAAATGTGTTGAACACAATGTACATATACAACTTCTACAAACTGTCCACCACCAGGGAGAAAGGTGGGAGAAAAATATGTAACTTACAAATTTGCAAATGGATGAACTATGAAAAACATTCATAGCATGCAACTGGAAAAATAAAATAAAATATCAACTTTAAAAATTGCTTTCTCTCCTCCAAGTATCTCATTTTTTGTCTCTCCTAATCTTGAACTTCAGGCAGAGGTGGAAGCTGCACTACTGTGAATGCTATTCATCTCTGATAATAACTACTGCTATGTTAGGTTTTGTTATTAGAGAAATTTGGGGTGTTCTAGCCTCAGGTTTGAGAATGTATGAATGAATTCACAAAGGACTGACCCAGAAGTATTTAGAGACAAAAAGATGTATTCTGTTAAGGTAACAGAGTAAAGATATTAGACAGTAAGTGAATAAAGTTTGGTGTGATTGACTGATCAGCTGCAGCCTTCAGAAGATACACTGCAATAGCATCATGGAAAAGGAATTAAGGACAGTTACAAGAACATTACAACTGAACTGATAACAGCCATGGTGGGGTGGGAGGATGAGCACAACAAGAAGGGGTAGCATAAAGAGGGGATTTAAGAATAATTGCAAGACAATTGCAACCGGGCTGATCCTCTGAGGAGATGAGAAGCTACAGGAGAAAGGCCAGGTTTATATAGAGAAGCAGGGCAGGTATATATGCTGAGAAAAGGATAAGCTAGGGACTAAGGAGTAGGTTCAGGTACTTCAGCATTCCCCTCTTGGGGACAGCCTCTGAAACTGTCAGCAAGATACACTGCATAGGAGTCTCCAACTCTCTTCTTGATAAGATAACTTTGAGCTTCTGTAAGACAATTTTGAATTATGGGATAGAGATATGGTCAGACTTTAGGTAGTTTCTGTGAGTTAAAAAATGGAATGGGGTTCAGTGTCAATGTAAGATTGATGTAAAGAATTATGAATGTAGCTTTAATGCTGTTAAAATCTTGTTAATTGTGGAAGGCTGTTTGCTCCTGAGATGTAAACCAAACTCTGTTGATTGTATCCTGTTTCCCCTTAACCCCTGTTATTTGTATCCTGTCTCCTATTTTCCCTTTCATCTAGCCTTGGCCATAGACCTGGCATGACAGGAAATGACATGTTGAACTTGGGGGTTTTGCACTTTGGGACAGGAAGGACCAGTTTCTAACTTGCCATTAGAAGATACCTGGCCCCAGGTGCAAGTCCATTCCTCAACCTACTTGTCCAACCTACTTCAGAAGGGTATTTAACAGGAAGTTCTGTCCCATCTTTTGCTTCTTCTTTGACTCTTCCATACAGTAAAATGAGTTTTTATCACACTCTTTCTTAGGCCACATGGAGCACTATGGGCCTCCCCCATGCCATGTAGTCAGACTAAGACAAGCCTCATGGCTGCTTACCCTTTAATCTCTCTATCTCTTTCTCACTCTCACTCAAACTTGACCTAGTCTGTACTCGGAGCGCTTACTGCTTTTGAAGGAGTTTTTAACCTTTTGACTTTGCTATATTTCTTGGTTTTGCTTTTGGTTTTTTTAGGTTTTTGCAAGGCAAATGAGGTTAAGTGGCTTGCCCAAGGCCACACAGCTAGGTAATTATTAAGTGTCTGAGACCGGATGTGAACCCAGGTACTCCTTACTCCAGGGCAGGTGCTTTATCCCCTGAGCCACCTAGCCACCCCCCCACCTTTGCTATATTTCTAATAAAATCCTAAGAAGTTTTAAAATCCTAAAGGAAACATGCAAATTCTTTTGCTTTTCAGTAGCCTTAGATCTTAGATCTTCTATCTCTATATCTCAGTGACAACAAGAACAGTTCAGAAAAAGGATAATTATTTAGCACAGAGGAAACAGATTAATTATGGAACATATTTCTCTAATATTTCCTCTGGTAAGTTTGACTGTTAACTTCTTTGTTCAATAAATTCGGCAAATCTCTATCACCTCTAGTATGAAATAAAAACTCCTTTGTTTGATATGTTAAGCCCTTCAGTCATTGTTACAACCTGCCTTTCCAGAAATTATACATATAACTTTTTCCTATATAGTATTTTTTGGTAAAACTAGGAATTCTTGCTGTTTTATAATTTAATCCTTCATCAATTATTTCTATGTCTTTATCTCTGCCTAGAATGAACATTCTTCACTTCTACATTTTATGATCCTTGGTTTTTCCCAAAGATTAACTCAAATGCCACTCCTAATACCTTACTTCATTCTCCTAGTTTTTTACCTAATACCCTCTAATTTTATCTTTTATATGTTTTGTATCCACTTATTTTGTATATACATTTATTGGGCAAAATCACGGGTACTCCTCTTCATCAGATTTTACTAAAGAATATCATGAGTTTAAGGGCAAACCCAGAGTGATGGTGAAATGTTTATTTTAAAAATCTCACTAAATCACAGACTAAAAATATAATTGTTATCAGAATACCCATGGATAGATTTCAAAGAGTATGTGAACTTGAATGGGAAAAAAAAATCTTTGTTTTAAATTCATTTCCCTTGTAATCCTATGTATTTGACCCTCTGCCAAATGTCTCAGAAGTGATTAAGAATACCTGCATTGTTTTACGTGTCAGTCTCCCAGAAAAGAATAGTAAGAATTATAAGGTACAGTTTCACATTTAAGTCTATACTGGTACATTCTTGTGAGTTTTTTTGGGGGGGGGTTTGGGGGGGAGGTTAAAGCATTTTTTCTACATGAAAGAAATAAATAGCTGTCCTATACTTCATCCGCATTGAACATCACATACATTTCTACACTCCTATTTGGGGAGAACCTAGATATGAACCAAATCTAAATTATTATTCCAGGGTTCTAGAGTAGGAGTGAGGCATAAAAAGGCTGAGAGTTCAAGAAAAAGAGCCTGCCTCCTCTCCATAGGGATTGCTAAGGATTGCACCCATGCTGCAAACATGAATTGAGAGATTGGAAATTCTTTATTTTTTTATTTAGTATTTTATTTTCCTCAGTTATATGTGAAAAGAATTAACACTTGAAGTTCCAAATTTTCTCCCTTTCTCCCTCCCCTTCCCACATTGAAAAGACAAATAATTTGGTATAGGTTATATATATATGTAGTCATTAAAAACATTTTCATAATAATTATGTCATAAAAGAAAATGTAGACGAAAAGAAAACTCCAAAAAAAGTAAAGATTTTAGAAAAGCATGTTTCAATCTGTGTTCAGACACCATCAGTTCCTTTTCTGGAGCTAGATAGCATTTTGTATCATAAGTCCTTCAGAGTTGTCTTGGATCATTGTATTGATGAGAATAGCTCAATCATCCACAGTTTATCATCCTACTATGTTGCTGTTACTTTACAGAAAGTACATTTCACTTTGCATCAGCTCATGTAAGTCTTTCTAAGAGCATCCTGATTATCATTTGTTATACCACAATAGTATTCCAGAAAAATCACCACAATTTGTTCAGTTATTCCCTAATTGATGGACGTCCCCTCAATTTATGATACTTTGCTACTATAAAAGAACTGTTACAAATATTTTCCTTTTTTAATATCTCTTATGGGATACAGACCTAATATTAGTATTGTTAGATCAAAGAGTATGTGTGGTTTTATAGCCCTCAGAGTTTTGTTCTACAAGACAATTGAATCAATTCACAACTCTTCCAACAATGCATTAATGTTTCATTTTTCCCACATTCTTTTCAACATTTGTCATTTTACTTTTCTGTCCTGTTAGCCTATATGGGAGAAATGAGGTAATACCTCAGAATTTTTTTAATTTGCATTTCTCCGATCAATAGTAAGCTAGAACATTTTTATATGATTATTGATAGCTTTGATTACTTCATCTGGAAACTATTCAGATCTTTTGGTCATTTATCAATTGGGAATGACTCCTATTTTTTATAAATTTGACTCAATTCTATATTTGAGAAATGAGATCTTTAAAAGAGAAATTTGCTTCAAATTTCCCTCCATCCTATTACTCCCCATTAATTCTATTCTCTCCTTTTACGCTATCCCCCCTCAAAAGCATTTTTCTCTAACTACTCCCTCCCCAAATCTGCCTTCCTTTCTCTTATCCTCTTTCACTCCTACTTTCCTAAAGGATAAGATAGATTTTTATACTCACTTGAGTGTGTATTCATTCTTTGGGTCAATTCCAATGAGAATAAGGTTCATTCTTTCTCCCTCCACTGTAAAAGCTTTTTCTTGCCTCTTTTATGCAAGATAATTTACCCCCATTCCACCTCTTACTTTCCCTTTCCTCCAAAATGCTTCTCTTATACCCCTTAATTTTATTTTTTTATACTAACCCTTCATACTCAACTCAGACTGGTATCCTCTGCCCAAATGATGAAATCATTCTTTAAAGTTACCAGTATCATCGACCTATGAAGGAATGTGAACAGTTTAACCTTATTAAGTCCCTTATGATTTTTTTAAAAGTTTTTTATATTTTTTTATTTAAGGCAATGGGGTTAAGAGTGACTTGCCCAAGGTCATACAACTAGGTAATGATTAAGTGTCCAAGGCTGGATTTGAACTCAGGTCCTCCTGACTGCAGGGCCAGTGCTCTGTCCACTGTGCCACCCTTCCTTATGATTTTCCTTTCCTGTTGACATTTTATACCTCTCTTGAATTTGAAGATCAAATATTCTGTTCAGATTTGATCTTTTCATCAGGAAAGTTTGAAAATCCCCTATTACCTTGATATTCACTTTCCCCTGAAAGATTATGCTCAATTTTGCTGCATGATTGATTCTTATTTGAATATTCATTTTGAAATATCATATTCCAAGTCTACCAATTCTTTAATGTAGAAGCTAGTAAATCTTGTGTTATCCTGTGTCTTCACAGTCAGGGATATTGTTTCTTTCTGGTTGTTTGCAATATTTTCTCCCTGATTTGGAAATAATGGAATTGGGCTATAATATTCTTGGGAGTTTTCATTTTGTGATCTCTTTCAAGAAGTGATTGGTGATTTTTTTAAATTTCTATTTTATCCTCTGGTTCTGTTCTATCTGGGAAATTTTCTTTGATAATTTCTTGAAAAAATGATATCTAGGTGCTTTCATGTTGATGAATAATTTTTAAATTATCCCTCTTAGATCTATTTGTCAGGCAGTTGTTTTTCCAATGAGATATTTCACATTGCTTCGATTTTTTATTATTTTGGTTTTATTTTTATGGTTTCTTGATTCTTCATAAAGTCATCAGCTTCTGTTTGCTCAATTGTAATTGTGAAGGAATTATTGTCTTCAGTGAATTTTTGCGCCACTTTTTCCACTTAATCAATTCTGCTTTTTTAAGACATTCTTCTCCTCAGTGGGTTTTTGTAACTCTTTTGCCATTTTACCTAGTCTGTTTTTAAGATGTTATTTTCTTCAAGATTTTTTGTCTCCTTTACCAAACTATTGACTCTTTTTTCATTTTCTCACATCAATCTCATTCTGTCCCCAATTTTTTCCTCTACCTCTTACTTGACTTTCAAAATCCTTTTTTGAATTCTTTCATGATCAAAGACCATTGTTATTTTTTCTATGGGTTTTGATCTTCCTTGTCACCATAGAAACATTTTGTGGTCAGATTATTTTTCTATTGTTTGCTCATTTCCCCAGTGTATTACTTGACTTTTAATTCTTTGTTAAAGTAAGGCTCTTTTTGCAGGGTGGAGGGCACACTGTTCCAAACTTCAGAGGTTTTGTATAGCTGTTTTCAGAGACACTTCTAAGGACCTATAAGTTTTCAGTTTTTCCAAGGTTGTATGATCTAAGGAGTGGTGTGTTTACTACTTTCCTGGCTTGTGAGTAATCTCAAGCACTTTTTTCCTGCTCTGGATCTGTAAGGGTTCCTGCTCACTATGTACACAAGCTCTGTTGTTAGTGCTCTTCCTTGCCCTGGAACTGCTACCCAGGTCTGAATATGGGCAGAGCAAGAGAGTTCTACTTCAGTGCTAACAAAGAGACCCCAGTAATATTCTGAAAAGTTATTCAATTCCCTTACTATCTCTAGACTGAAAGCTCTGGAAGAAGCTCCTGCCACTGCAGATTCAATCACCTTAAGGCCTGCCCCTAGTTTTCTGGGGCTAAGGCTGTGCTGGCATGCTCTTCTCTCACTTTGGTACAACAGACCTTTCTTGCTCACCTTCTAAGTTGTCTTGGATTGAAAAATTCTTTCACTCCATCTTTTTCTGAGTTCTTCCACTATAGAATTGGTTTAGAGTATTTAAAGGTATTTGGAGAAATTTGGGGAGAGTTCAGGTGAGCCCCTGCCTTTACCCACCATCTTAGCTCTGCCTCCTAGAAGGTTCTTTAGAAGAGGACAAGGACTCCAGCAGCAATTATTTTACATAGACAAGTTGTTTCCAATTGTTATCATTATCATTAATAGAATTATTGTTAATTAATAGTAGTAGTAGTAGTAGCAGTAGTAGTAGTAGTAGTAGTAGTAGTAGTAGTAGTACTAGTGGTGGTAGCAGTAGTAGTAGTAGTGGTAGTGATAGTAGTAGTACTTGTAGTAGTGGTAATAGTAGTAGTGATGGTAGTAGTAGTAGTATTGTAGTGGTAGTAATAGTAGTAGTAGTGGTAGTAGTAGTTGTCGTAGAAAATATTCATGAAAAACAGGGACTATTTCCCTTTTGTCTTTGTATTCCACATGGCTGGCATATAGTAGACATTTAATAAATACTTATTGATTAAATAAGGATAATCATTAATATAACATTAAAGTAAATTATATTAAATATTAGTCATATTTTACAGCTAAAAGAACTTGGATACATTTGTCAGTTATCACAAAGTTAGGGAGCTAGTGTCAGAGTTTAAGTTCAGAGGTCTTTCCAGTGCTTCATTTTTCCTGTCAACAAATTTTTATCCCCTATCTTTTCATTTCCTTGCTCTGAGTTAGATGAAGTGTTGGGAAAGGTCTTAGGATACAGTGTACAATGTTATCCAGTTCTGCTACTATCTAGCTAGCTGACTTTGAATACTTGCCAAATATTCTATGGTCTTCAGTTTCCTCTTCTGTATTATGAAGAAATTGGACTAGATGCAGTCTAAGGACCCTTTCAGCTTTTTTCCAATGAATTTTCATGCCAGGGTCTCTATTTGAAGAGTAGAGTTATGCTAAAGAGGATGAAAGGTTCTTTCCAAGAAGACACAGAAGTGGCAGCTTCTTTGGTTCAATGGTTATTTATACATTCTTTTTTGCTAAAAAGCCTGAAATGATTGTATTATACTCTGTGCTTCTTGAAAGCCTGTTTGACAAGTTTGTGACAGCTCCTAGTGAATCAAGTTTGGCTCATCCAAAGATAGTAAGCGAAGATCCAACGTAAGCTGAAGAAATTGCATTTGGATCAATTCCCTTTGTTAAAATCAAAGATCAAAGTGCTTCTTCATGCATGTTTTTTCTATTCAAGCCATGTCATAGGCTACAGTGGTATAAATATTCTGTATTTCCAGAAGATAATCAATCTCTTCAGTCAAGAGAGATGGCAAAATTGAAAAACTGTCTGAGGCCTGATTGAATTAATTTGTATGATCTACATTCCACTTCACCTTTACTTCCAGTCACCCAGATTGATAATATCAAAGTAACCTCTCCTCTTCTCTTTTCTCAAATCAGAACATCCAATTAGTTGCCAAGTCCTATTATTTCTATCTCACTAATATTTCTCACTCTTGTCCTCTTAGGAAACACAGTAAAAAAAATGTGATCACTGAAGTTGGAGGATCTGAGGTCAAATTCCTCCTCTGACATTTAGCAAGTATATTTAATTAAGTCACTCTCTGTTCTCTATCATAGTGACTCATCTGTCTTTTCTCTCTTTTATGGTGGCCCCCCTTTTCCACTGGCCAATTCCTTCTACATTCTCTGTCTTGAGGAAGGGACCAATTATTCTTCACTCTTCATACTTCACCACCATGTCCTACCCTTAAGCTCCCTTTTATCTATTGTCTTCCTTTATTTGGATGTAAGCTCCTTGAGTGCTGGAAATCTCTTTCTTTTTGAAGCAATTTGTATCTACATCATTTAACCCAGAACTTAATAATTGTATGCTGATGACTTGATTTAGTTTATCCTTCCCCTATTTGTTTCTTTTGTTGGTAAAATGAAGGGAATGGATTAACTGATTTCTAATCCCTCATACTCTATATCAAGTGCTCTTAACTTTACATTAATGGACAGTTTGTTGAAAGATTTTAATAACTGTATTTGAATGCATTTGATTTCCTTTTTAATCCTATGTATTTTATTTTGTCTTTGAAAATATTACTTTGAAAAGAGGTCCATAACTTTAACCAAACAGCTAAAGAGGTTCATAATTTTAAAAGTTTAAGAATTCCTGCAGTAGATCCATGATCCTATGATCTCTTCTTGCCACTCCCCTTAAAAAAATCCTAGTCCATATCCTTGGCTTTGCTTAACTATACTTCTCCTCAGAGGTCTTCCCATTTCCTATCTAACCTTTTTCTAGCATCTCTAGCAAACATTAAATTATCATTCTCATTAAATTATCATTCCCATCTCATTATCATAAGATGATAAATCTTATCCCCAAACTACTTTTCTAGATTTACTTTATAATACTCCCCTTCACCTACTATACTTTTTAACCAGATAAAACTATTCTCCTTCACCTAGGCTGATCCTTTCTTTCCCTGTACAGAGCATTTGCTCATTCGGTCCCCCATTTCTGTAATGTATTCAGTTAATAACTTTAATAAGCACCTATTATATCCCAGACTCTATGTGCTAAGCATTTAGGAGGCAAAAGACAGTCCCTGTGGCAGTCATAAAAACTAGCTAGTATTGTCTGTGATAAAGATCAATGAACAGACTAGATAAGGGAGAATCCAAAATAAGAGAAATTATGAAATGTGTGATAAATTAGAAAACAAATTATCCAAGGAAAAATTTCCTATTTGATTAAAACTGCTGGGAAAGCTGGAAAGGAGTTTGGCAGAAATTAGACTTAGACTCACACTTTATACCACATTTCAGAATACATTTTAAATTGATATGTAAGCTTAATATTAAAGATCATACTATTTAAAAATTATGAAAGAAGTAAATATTATAGCTATGGATAGATTTTAGTCTAATTAAAAAGTTTGTAAAGGGGAGTATTATGAGGTAAATCTGAAAAAGTAGGTTGGGAATAAAAAGATAAGAGGAAGATAATTTAGGCAGTCTCATAACAGAAAAAGATGTTGGAGAAGGTTAGATTAGAAACAAAGACCTGTGAGAAGACTAATATAGTCAAAGAAAGGTAAGAGTATGAGTTAGGTTATTTGTAAAGGGAATAGAGAGAAGAGATTGTATAACTATAAATCTTTATCAAGTAATCAAACTTTTTATGTCATGAACCTCTTTGGACCTCTTCTCAAAATAATATTTTTAAAGACATAAAATACATAGGATTATAAAGGACACCAAATATATTTAAATACAGTTATCAAAATGTTTCTAACAAACTAAGTCCATTAGACCAAGGTTAAGAATACCTTGCTCTAGAGCAATGAGGGATTTGAAAGTCAGTTAAGGGGGCAGCTAGGTAGCACACTGGATAGAGCACTGGCCTTGGAGTCAGGAGTACCTGAGTTCAAATCTGCCTCAGATACTTAATAATTACCTAGCTGTGTGGCCTTGGGCAAGCCACTTAACCCCATTGCCTTGCAAAAAATCTAAAAAAAGAGAGAGAGAGAATTAGGTTCAGGAAAGATAAGATAAAACAAATAACTCTTGACTATTTGAAACTGAAAAGTTTCTGCACCCACAACATTATTACTTCTAGGATAAGAAAGGAAAGAACTGAATTGGGGGGAGATATAATATCAAATTTCTCTGATAAGAGTTTGATATCCAAGATATGAACAATTAATAAATGTATAGTTATGATATATGTGTAATATACAATATTTATATTAATATACATAAGACTAATAGCCATTCCCTAATAAAAAAAATTGGAGTCAGCAGTCAAAGGATATGAACAAACAGGTATCAAAAATTGCTATATGTTATTTACAACCATAAAAAAAAATATACCAGATCACTAATAAGAGAAATGCTAACCATATTGCTAAAAATGACCCCCAAAATGACAACAGTCAATGCTGGAGAGATTGTGTAACGCCAGGAAAACATTGTTGATAGAGCTGTGAAAAGGTACAACCACCTAGAAAAGCTATTTGGAATCATGCAATAAAGTGATCTTTGACCCAGAGATATAATTACTGGGTTTATACTCTCAAAGAAGCCATTGATAAGCAAAAGTGTTTCCATATATTCCAAATTATTTGTAGAAACATTTTTGATGTAAAGCCTAGCAAACTTTGGAGATGTTTGTTGCATGTCATGCACACATAATAAAGACTAGAATTTGAAACAGAAGTTCAAGCTTTGCAAGGGGCTCACTAAACATTTTGCAACTTTAAAACTGATATCTTGTTATCTGATCTTGCTATCTCTTGTACCTTCCTAGGGGATATGATTTCTCTCTCATCACATTCAATTTGGATCAATGTATACCAAGGAAACAATGTATCGACTGACAATTGCCTTCTGTGGGGGAGTGGGGGGGGAGGGAAGTAAGATTGGGAGAAAAATTTTCAAACAAAATAAATAAAATCTTCAAAAAAAATAAAGAAGGTATAAACAAGAAAAAAAATTGCAACTTTACCTAGATGTTTCCTGTTAATTTGCAAGGGAAATAAGAACAACGAAAAGATCTCTGGGTTGAGAAAGACAAAGGACTGCAGATCCTGATGACACTGATGGGAAATCCCTAAATGGAAATTGAGTGATTTCACAATTAATCAGCCCACATACATTATAAAATACTATGTACCAAAAATACTATGTACCAATCATTGCAGATCTGTAAAGGAGAGTAATGTAGAATAAGTCTGGAAAAGGTCACTAGAGTCAGATTGTGAAAGACTTAAAAATGCCCCCAAAAAGAGATATTTTTTTTTGCTAGAAATAATAGTCATTTTAGGAGAAGAGTACTATAAGCATTCCTGAGTTTTACAAATAGTCATCACACATCAAGAAGGAATTATAAGGCATTTTTAACCCTAACAAAGTACTTCACTTGGTAAGGAGGAATTTATGATGAAAAAAAAAAAAGACAATGTCTCCAGCCTCTATTTAACTGGCTGACTGAGCTGAATGCTTTGCGCTGAGAGGCAAGGTTTTGATTTTATAAAGGAAAAATTAATCATAGACAAAGTTCTGAAACTGACTGGCTCCAATAAGGAAGAGACTAACAAGATTTTCCTAGACTGATATTGGATGTATAAAGGATCTATTTCTCTTAAAATTAATGAACCTTTTTACTATAATGTAAAAATAGCAAAACCCACTCTTTGTCTTAACAGAGAAAAGTTCTATCACCTTTTGTCCAAGGGGACTATATCTAAAATAACCAACAATAACCATGAGACTACAGCATGAAGAAACAATAACTAACCACATGAAACCAAAAGAAAGTAGCATCCAGCAGAGACTTCACATTAGGAACACATACATGAGAGAAACTGCATTATAGAGGAGACCAGCAGGGAGCAGATTCAATAAAAGAGGGAAAAGGAGGAGGGAAGGAGTATAATATTTTATGTGCTCTTTACAAATACTATCTTATTTGTATCCTCACAATCCTAAAAAGGTTATTATTATCATTATTGTTCCTATTTTACATTTAAAAAACTGAGATAAATAGAGGTCAAGTGATTTGCTCAGAGTCACACATCTAGTAAGTGTCCGAAGGCAAATTTGAATTCATGTCTTCATGATTTGAAACCTAGTACTCTATTTGCTGCACTACCATTGCCAGTCATCTGGACTTTTCTTTTGCCATTGGATTTTGATGAATCTTGAAGAGAAATTAAGTCTCTTTGATTTTGTACAACTCTGCCTCACTTAAAGCCATTTTACCCAAAGGTTACCTCATGATGACATTGGTTATCTATGAAGTGAAAGAAAAACAACAGAAGTTGTTAGTGAAAAGACTGGGTTAGAGGAATAAGTTATTCATTCAAATATGTGATCTTGAGGCAGCTAGGTAGTGCACTGGATAGAGCACCAGCCTTGGAGTCAGGAGGACCTGAGATCAAATATGACCTCAGACACTTAATAATTGCCTAGCTGTGTGGTTTTAAGTAAGTCACTTAATCCCATTGACATAAATAAATTTTTTTTTTAAAAAAATGTATAGTCTTTCTTTTCATTCATGCTCTTTAACTATGCTAATTTGAGGAGAGAACTGTTCTATTGCTATGTTTCTCATTTATCATTACAATCTTTGTAATGACATCTAGATCTGGAGTATCAACCACAAATAGAAAATTTCTCTGTGGCCATATTGACTGAGAAAACCACAAATAAACATTTTCTATGTTGCAATGCATTTTTATTCATTTTTCTTAGTTTTTTTTTTTTTGTAAGGCAAATGGGGTTAAGTGGCTTGCCCAAGGCCACACAGCTAGGTAATTATTAAGTGTCTGAGACCAGATTTGAACCCAGGTCCTCCTGACTCCAGGACTGGTGCTTTATCCACTATGCCACTTAACCGTCCCATTTTTATTCATTTTTATAAACATTTCCAACTTACATTTTAATCTAGTTTCTGCTGTACTTGGGAGTTTCATAGGCTACATGTGACAAAGAAGCTGCAAATTTGACATTTCTAATCAAGCTGACTAATAAAAGTAAACACATTGATGGGGGCTTCTGAAGATTATCTTCAAACTAGAATAACTTTTCTGGTAGTCCCTGTCATGTGTGGAATAATACAGGAAGAAGTACTATATTACCAAAACCAAAAACAACCAACTTCTTAAAGGAATTCTTGCTTCATATATATATAATATATACTGATTCTAGGAGACACCACCTTTTAAAATAAAATCCTCATGCAGGACTTAAGATAGGATGTTACTTCTAAATTAATATACATTTTAAGTTTAAAACTTTAAGGAATGAAACCTAACAATGCAATACAGAATCTCACTTAAAAACATCAAATGTTATTTGAATATTAGTCCCTCTTTAATGTAAAAAGGATTAGACTTGAGAGTCAGAAAACTCTGATTTATTCCCTGCTTTTGATATTTGCCAACCTTGTGATCTTGGGTAAGTCTCTTAACTTTTCCATTGTCTAATTTGTAAATTATCAGACTTTTACAATTATACAGCAGAATTATAAAACTTCTACATAGTGTGTAGAAATATGTAGTTGACGGTGCTACTTATTAAATAAACAACGATGGTCAATCACATCTATTACTACTTATATACCTTGGTTATTAATTTGATATAGTAGAAAGTAGGATGAAGTCAGGAAACTTCATTTCCAAGTTGCATCACTTCCTTAATTCAGTTTCCTCACCTGTAAAATGACAGAAATGGGTTAGATGCCAGCCAAGGTCTCTAGGACTAGTATTCAATTATTTTCTATGTGTGTGTACAACCAAAACTGAGCTAAGTATACAAACATTCAAGGACTATTTTTAGTTTTTGAGTTCAGAGTAATATATTTTTTAAAAAGTATCTATGGACAGTCTTTGTAGTTTACCGAACCAAGATAGTTAAACCAGTTTAATCTAGATAGGATAATATTACAGAATCAAGTGAGAGAAGTATCTTTAAAATTCAAACTCTGGTGTACTTTTTTTCCTTTCTATTATTGTTGTTGTTGTTGTTATCTTATGGTGCTTTAATATATTTATATTTTAAAAGTTTTAGCTAACCCATTTTAAAATTCAGCACCAATTTTGAATCAGTATATAGTTCATTTAAAAAGCAGAAGAAAATAATGTTTTCTTTTGGTTTTTGCAAGGCAGTGGGATTAAGTGACTTGACCAAATTCATATAGCCAGGTGATTATTAAGTGACTGAGGTCATATTTGAACTCAGGTCTTCCTGAATCCAGGACTGGTGCTCTATCCACTGCACCACCCAGCTGTCCCCCCAAATTTTTTTAAGAATTTAAAAAAGAATTTCAAACTCAAAATTGTTCAATATGTTGAAAGTTATTTTTCATATAATTAAAAGAAAATATTAGTTTTAAAAGGATTAATGTTTTGGACAAGAGGATGCTTTTACTTCACTCTACCTCTTCAAATACTCTGAAAGCAAGAAAGATGATTTACTTTTTTTTGACAAGCATTTATTAAACAACTATTGTATTTCAGATATTAGGCTAAAAATATAATTTAGGAAAAATACAGCCTCTGCTTTTATGGATCACACATAACTGAGAACAAACAAGAGAGGTAAAAATACTTCTTTAAAATATTCAGAAGAAAATAAAGTTCATAATGGGACACCAGTAATTAGGGCAAATTTGTTGACACATTGTTAAATTGAACATAGACTTTAAAAATAATGTAACAAAAGATCCAAGTTTAATACAAAATTATCTTTTTTATTCCCTGTATTTTGAAATACTTATAGGTTGATTATTAAGTTAATAATAAAAAGGAAAATGTCACAAAAGTTTTTAATAACTTAATAATTTCAAAATCATCTTATTCCAATATAGCATTCTGTATTCTAAAATATTTCCTTGATATAGCTTCTAAATTATGGGGAAACAGTTTTAGGAGCCCAACAACCTATTCATGAGTTCTCTGTATATACTCTTTTTTGGTCTCTTTCATTAGAAAAGAGTGGATCACTGGAGTAGCAAGTTTGGGATAGCAAAGTTTAGAGACAGAATGATAATAATCTAATTGAAAGATGACCTAATTCAATCTTCTATTCAGTGAAAGAATTCCTTTTGCAACTGTTCTGAAAGGTGGTTGTTATAGCTCTATTTCAATAGTTTTAGGGACAGGGAATTCACTACCTCATAAGACAGTTCACTCCTTTGTTGGAAAGTTCTACTTAAAAGTTCTTTCTTCTTTTCATCTGAAATCTACCACCTTGTGACTCTGTAGTTCTAATATAGAAAGACAATATGATGGAAGGAATACCAGATCCAAAAATCAGAGAACCTGACTTCAAATTGGACAAATCATTTCACCACTGTGGACTACAGGTTCCTCATATATAAAATGGAAAGGAGTGAGTGTTAAAATGGATGATTTCTGAGATCCCTTCCAACTTTAAATCTCTGATTCTACATTTGAAGATCCCTATTGTACACTCTAAACATTTTCTTTTCCAAGTTAAACTTCACAAGTTACTTCAGCTGCTCCTTTTATAATGTTAAGACTCTAAAGGCTTCTTTATCCTTGTTGCTCTCTTCTAAATTTGTTATTTTCAGTCATGTCTAACTCTTCATGACCTCATTTGAAGTTTTCTTTGCAGAGATGCTGGAGTGCCATTTCCTATTCCAGTTCATTTTATAGGTGTGGAAAGTATTGCAAAAAGGGTTAAGTGACTTCCTAGAGTCCTACAACTAGAATCTTCCTGAGTCCAAGTCTGGTACTCTATCCACTTTACCATCTAACTGCCTAAGGGATATTCTTCTCTTAATAGCCTCCAATTTATCATTGTGCCTTTGAAAGTGTGGTTCCTAGTAGCAAACACAAAACTTGAGAGTAGTACACTGGAAATACACTGAATGTGAAGTCAAAGAACTGAGACCAAATCCCAGCTCTGCCCATTTACTACATGTGTCATTTTTTGCAAGTCACTCTCTGGGACTCAGTTGCCTCATCTGTAACATGAGGTAATGGGAATAAATAGCCTCTGATGTTCATTCCTATTGATCTATGATCCAAGTAGAAAGGAACCACTTAGTCTGATTAATGCAGGTTTCAGTGGGATTCAGACTTCCTATAATCTCAACACTCTACTTCAATTAATGTTCCTATTAATATTGTGTTGTGATCACATTAGCTTTTCAGGCAGCTATATCAAATTTCTGATATGAATTCAACAAACAACTTAGATTTTCCATAATACAGCACTGAGCGATCATGACTAAGCCTAACGTTCCTGTTTCATCTCAAAATAGCAAATATATTATATTAAAAATAATAATAACAACAACCACAACAACAAAAAAGATGGAAAAAAGTTGGGAGTAGGAATGTCTAAACTGGAAAAATAAGAAGACTGAAGGAATGGGTGAGAGAGAGAGAGAGAGAGAGAGAGAGAGAGAGAGAGAGAGAGAAAGTCATTTGGAAAGAGTCTCTTTTGACTATGATAAAAAGAAAATAAAAACTCCAGGAAGAAATATTTTAAGAACAAGGGGCAGCTAGGTGGTATAGTGGATAAAGCACCAGTCCTGGAGTCAGGAGTACCTGGGTTCAAATCCAGTCTCAGACACTTAATAATTACCTAGCTGTGTGGCCTTGGGCAAGCCACTTAACCCATTTGCCTTGCAAAAACTTAAAAAAAAAGTTGTTTAAGAACCATAACCAGACCATTAAAAGAGAGAATGGACATGCTGAAGAACAAAGTAGTAGAATCATAATAAAGCATATAAAGGAAGAGATAGCATTTGTAATATGAGAAAAAGATAATGAAGGAAGAATTCAAGATAGGCATCAATAAAGCAAGCATCAATTAAACTAGACTAACTTCTTATAGTTGATAACTATCAGAAACAGGATTTGAACTACACCCCCTGAACTCAAAGCCTTGTGTTCTAGCCACAATAGCATGCTGCCCTTTAAATCATGTGACTCAAAAAGTCACATAAGAAAATTCTGGAAAATGATAACCATACATCTCACATAGGTTCTCTACATCTTCTTCTTATATGCATACTTTATTCATGCAAATAAGTTCTTATTATTTTCTTAGAGTTAAAATTCAGACTGCCAAAACTAAGTTAACTAGGAGAATGATAAATGATTTCTGAGTTAAAATATCTTCCAAGGTAAGAAGTATTCATTTTAATTCTGTTCTTCAAAAAACTGTAATTTTGATGGTGTGGGCACTCCCATTCATTGAGGCTAATTAAAGCTTCTCCAAAACTTAACAATAGCTTTTATAAGTTGTGGTGGAAGGAGGCCGCTAGGTGGCACAGTGGATAGAGCACTTGGAGTCAGGAGTATCTGAGTTCAAATTTGGTCTCAGACACTTAATAATTACCTAGTTGTATGGCCTTGGGCAAGCCACTTAACCCCATTGCCTTGCAAAAACTAAAAAATAAAAATAAAAAAAATAAGTTGTGGTGGCAAACTAGCATTTCTTAACCTGGTAATCAACTTTTGGCTGATGAGCTTCTGGGACCTTATACTCGTTCTTAGATGAAAGGCACAGTTGCCAGTTCCATTTTTGAAGTTACTCCATCTTGGTAAAACATTCTAAAGTTTGGATTTTGTTGACTTTACCTTTGAGAGTTCATGATTCCTATACCATGATAAGGTATTGGAATGGGGCTTTGATTTCGAGGTGAATGAATATAAAGGTCAGTGTTTTTACAGGACACAATGTGCTAAAAGGTATCATCATGTTCAGAGATCTCAAATTAATAAGACTATTAGAAATACATATGAGATATGTGTTAATGATAATTGTTGTCATTAGTATTGTTAATGGTAATAATCACCTAATGTAATAAAATACCTACTATGTGCTAGGCACTATGATAATTGTTTTTACAGATATTATCTCATTTGATCCACACAACCACTTTGGGAGGTAGACATTATTATTATACTCATTTTACAACTGAGAAAACTGAGACAGATGGAAGTTAAATGACTTGTCCAAGGTCAACCATCTAAGCCTGGATTTAAACTCAGGGCCTGTTGCCTCCAGGTCTAGGGCTCTTTGCATTGAATTACCTATCCTTCTCCTAGCTCAGAACCCTGAACCCAAGAGCCTTGGGAACAACACTGCTTCCAAACCAGCAGGCTTATTTGCTGCCCATCCCCACAGACATCATTGAAAGGAGGACTCATTATGGAGAAAGGGCCTGCCTTCTTTACCAACTAATACCAAAAACCAGATGAATACAGGAGCCTGGCAGTAGAAGCAGCCTCTAGATCATGAGTTCTGCCTTTAGAATAGCCCTCATAGCTATTATCTGAAGAAACAATTGCTATGGGAAAAGGACCAGAATAACCAACTCCCACACAAAAGGCATGTAAGCCAACCTGTATGAAGCAATAAGGTACCCTGAGGGACAAAGAAGAGGTATTATGTACCACCATCACCACCTTGACTATCATCTCCCTTCAGATTCTAATGGAAACAAACCAGGACTGTGAACCCAAGAGCCTTCATAAAAACAATATTTCTAGCCGAGGGCTGCAGCTGTCATCCTCGGAAGCCTGCAAATTGTTCTTGCAGATGCCTACTGAAGACACAGAAGAGGAAGTTCTTACCACCAAAGTCCTTGGCCCAGTCAAATAGTTTGTCAGAAAACTGATATAGTTTTGTCAGTAGAAATGATATTAAAGAAGAAGCATTAACATCTGTTTTACTGCTGCACCCTCAGTATCATTTCCCATCAGAAAATAGACTAAGAATTTTCCCTTCAGTCTTGATTCTAAAACCCTTCATATTATTTGTCCCTTCCCCATTAGAATGAGTACTCTTTGAGAGCACAGGGCTTTCTTACTTTTCTCTGCATTCTAAGTGCTCTTCCTATAGTCAATGCTTAATTAATTAATGCTTTTTTAAAATTCATTCATTAAAGAGTTCACATTCTAGTGCAAGTTCTATTGTTCTTTTCAGAGCATTGCTCTGTTATCCATTCCATTGTCTCCTGTCCTGGTTTCATGGCATTCAGAAATCTGATGTGCATGCCAACTCTCTTTTTGGAGGCGGGACTAGTCATGTTCTATTTGGCTCCAGAGAATATTAAGTTCTGATGGAACTTCTGAGAAATTGCAAAGAAGTCAGCTTAGGCTTAACATGGAGAAAGGGAAAAGGGAGGGCAAGGGAGGGAATTCCAATAATTAGAACTATTCATATATGAAACATTTTCTAAAGAGGTTGGACATTCAATTTTGATCAATGCATAGCATGGAAACAGTGTAAAGATTATCAGATTGCCTTCTGTGGGGGGAGGGAAGGAAGACTGGGGGTGGATTTTAAAATTTAAAACCTTACCCCCAAAAAAGATAGGTAGAAACTACTATTGTATATAATTGGAAAACAATAAAATATTTTATAATAAAAAATAAATAAAATAAAATGTATTGGAAAGGAAAAACTAAAGCGGTTGGAGTGATTCTGTGATTCTTCATAAAAGTATAGTTTTTGAACTAAAAAAAGCAACATGAGAGATCATCTAGTGTAGCCTCTTTGTTTTTTAAATGAAGGAACCAAGACCTAGGATGGTTAAATTACTTTCCCAAGGTCATACAGTTATTAGATAGAAGAAGTGATATTTCAACAATAGTCTTCTCACTTTAAATTGAACACTCTTCCCACTGTATCACACTGTCTTCTAAAAATATATAATCTAACAGAAGAAAAGAGAAAAACTAGACGAATTAACTGAAAGCCGGAAGGAAGAAGGCATGAAGATCGATATCACTGATGGCAAAAGCAGAGAAGTGGTTACCGCCAAACAGTTTACAAGAGGGGAGTTTGTGGGAATATCACCGGGATCACATTGAGATCACATGTACTATTTTCAGTACCTGAGCAAAACCTACTGTGTGGATGCTACTCGAGAAGCAGATCATCTCGGGACACTAATCAATCACAGCAAGTGTGATAACTGCCAAACCAAACTCCATGGCATTGACGGCCTGCCTCACTTCATCCTCGTTGCCTTGAGGGACATCAAAGCTGACCAAGAGCTGCTGTATGACTATAGTGACCGCAGCAAAGCTTCCCTGGAAGCCCACCCATGGCTCAAAAGCTGATCCCTGCTTCACTGGACAAAGTCTCCTCAGGTTTGTTTGTTTTTTTTTTTTCTAGAATGACTAGAAATCACAAATTGGTCCTCTGATTTTATGTCTAATGCTCTTTTTAAAAGTTCTTGATAAACTCTTTAAGGACAGGACCAAGGATAGGGCTCTGAAATATGCCTTTAAAGAATTCATTCAGGCTGGTATCACTATTAATCAATGCTCTGTATATTCATCCATCTCTGGTTCCAGTGGATTACTTCTGATATTTTTAAATCTATTAAACTGCCTTTTCACTGTAGTATTAAAAAAAAAATCTGCTGCAAGTTCCCTCTTTGGCAGGCTTGCGCAGATGACCTTAAGTTACCAAAACTTTTTCTATTTCTAGTTATTTTTGTATGTTTTTGCAAACAGACAAATCTGGGCTTCCCATGCATGCAAAGACTTGGTGCAGGTTTTATATGAAGATAAATCCAAATTGTGAACTTGAGCAATCCAACTGCCTCCAGTTACATAGAAGTGATTTTCCACATCCCACTTTAGGGAGCAGGTCAGTATGGAAGATGCCTAACTTCTCTCCTGTTCTCCAACTTCTTGTCCTAATAATGACTTAACAGGTGCACATATATATATAATACATATTTTAAATGTTTCATAACAGGTCAGTCTCTTCCCCTTCCCAACCTTTCTATTTTGAAAGCTTCCTGTCCACACCACCACTACCACCAACACTCATCACTGCTCTTCTCTTAGGTTGCTCCATTTGGGGTACCAATACCTCTCCTACACACCCCCATTTGCCACCTGTTCACCTAGCCAGACATGAGCAGGAAAAAGTTTGAATTTCATCCCTCTTTTCCCTCCCAGAGCAAAGCTTCCTTTAACTGGGGCTTAATTCTGTCTAGAAATGTGAACACTGAATTTATTCAACAATAACTACTGAGATGTATATAAGTTATTAAGTGAGTCAAGTTGCTGAATCCTTGTAGAAAAATGTCAAGATGGTACTTTATTCTGTTTGGAAACAGAGTTCTCTAGTGAGAACAGAAATCTTCCCATCTTCCTCTTCTCTATCACTCCTATGTACCTGTTTTTTGTTGGGATTTTTTGTGTGTTTGGGGGTTGAATTTTGGGGGTTTTGGGGTTTTGGTTTTTGATTTGATGTTTCCTTTTTTTTATTTACTAGATAAAATCAGTAAGATTTACTTCCACATTATAACAGGGAACCTGGTGGTTTTCCTGAATATACAGTTATGATCTAAAACATAAGTCTCTTTGATAGAGAAAAGTAGAGGCCCATCCTCTGATGGTCACAGTCCTAGGCACTGGAGCAAGGGGGCAAGGGCTTCAAGCTCAGAGTTGAAAGAGGAGATGGGATTTTTGGCTTTAGGTGAGATGGAGGAGGTGACTTGTCCCTCTCTCACAGAACGGAGCAGATCAAACATTTGGATCAACAGCCAGGGGATTGGAGTGACCAAGTAATGACCTTGGCAGTGTGCCCCCCAGCTACAGGGAAACCTGAAATGGGAAGGGTGTATGCAAGGCTCTCCCCTCCTCCTTTCTGTTCCCCTGGAGTTTGTCATGTTCTACCTAAGAAAGTCTTTCCCTCACCTTCCCCTGACCATCAGGGAGCTAGAGAATCAATCAGATGAGTGTGTGTCAATGTGAGCTTATATGTCTTGGTTGTAGCTGTTTGTGGTTTAGCCTTGAATTTTAAAAACAAACTTGTCTCTGTAAAAAACAAAATAAAAAAGGATGAAAAATTAAAATATTTACTGTGAAAAAATAAAAATAAAAAACAATCATAAATAAAAATAAATAGAAACATAAATAAATATAATAAAAATATAATCTAAAATAAATCCTAGAATGACTAGAAATCACAAATTGGTCCTCTGATTTTTAAGTCTAATGCTCTTTTTAAAAGTTCTTGATAAACTCTTTAAGCAGGACAGGACCAAGGATAGGGCTCTGAAGTATGCCTTTAAAGGATTCATTCAGGCTGATATCACTATTAATCAATGCTCTGTATGTTCATCCATCTCTGGTTCCACCTTAGGGTACTTTTTCAAGCCCACATCTGTGTCTTTTACAAAAAGATTTTTTTGACTTAATCATGAAATTGGGAGTTTTTGTGAGCATTCTTGTCATTCTATAGAAGCATAGTGATATTATTATAATAATAACAATATTAATAACTGAAATTTATATAGTTTTCCATTTATGTGTATTTTCTCATTTGTTTGTACTAATAGCACTCATGGGGTGGGAACTAATAG
Organism: Macrotis lagotis; assembly: GCF_037893015.1. NCBI lineage: Eukaryota > Metazoa > Chordata > Mammalia > Peramelemorphia > Peramelidae > Macrotis > Macrotis lagotis. The sequence goes on from NC_133664.1 coordinate 127,937,344, forward strand.
CATTATTTATAAAGCTTATAATTTATAAAGCTACTAAAGGTTTTCAAAGTATTTTGCACATGGTAAGTCATTTGTTCTTTATAACAACACTTAAATGTAGATGTAAAGGTACTAATATTTCCATTTTAAGATGAAGTTGAAGCCAATTCCTTAAGTGACTTGCCCAGGGTCACACAACTAGAAAAAATTTGAGACTGAATTTGAACTCAGGTCTTATCTGATTCTAAGCTCATTGTTTTTTACCCATTTTATTACCTAGAACTACATGCTATTACTATTGAAAAGAACTTAGGCTCTAAGAAATCTTGCCCTACTTTGTGCATTGTCATTACAACAATAAAATACCAGAGGTGTTATCTGAACCTCAGCACTCCTAATTCCTTGTCTAATACTCTATTACTCCAGTACTTTGCTTCCCAAAAAAGAAGAAAAGAAAAACAGTATAGTTCTATGTCAGCTAAATATGGACCACATGATTTTTGGAATAGTTTATATAGAATCAACAGAATTAATAATTGTAATCCTAGAGCACTTTAAGATTTTACAGAGAACTTTACTTATTTATTGATTTCATCAAAGAGGCATTGTAAGCAATCAACCAATTCCTCAACCAAATAATCACTAATATTTGCTAGATGCTATGCTAAGTACTATACTAAGGTAAGTAATGTATCTTCAAATAAGATATCCTTTTCCCCATTTTGTTGACTGGTACATCTATTGATTATTATGTTGAGATCAAGGTCAAGCCAGTTTCCTACAAGGTAGCTAACTCCACTCTCATCTATGACTACAAACTGTGGCTTTCACCTAAGTATCTGGTGCAGGCATTTTCTTGGCTCCATAGAAGGTTAGAAAGGAAAATTTGGTGAAGACAAGACACCTGTCAACATAAAGCACTTGGGGGGGGGGGGGAAGAGGAGGGAGGAAATATCATTTAGGAACTACACCCATGATTATGATTTCTGTATGCCAATGAAATCTGTAATTTAGCTATGATAGGACTGGAAAGAAAATAGAAAGGTCAATCGAAAAGTCACAGAATCTAAAACCAGAAATAACTTTAGAAATCATTAAAAATAATAAAATTTCAGATCTAGAAGGGACCATAGACCATCTTATTGTGGTACTATGGAAACAGGGTTGGATTTGACATCAGGAGAAGAAGGTTTGGATCCCAACTCTGACATTTAATAATTATATTGCTCTTGTAAAACAAGGAATTTACTTTCTTTATGGAATGTAGATCTCTCTCTTTCCCTCCCAAAGGAGAAAAAAATCCAAGGAACACAAAAGTCTGTCCTCAAAATCTCAATCTCATTTTACCCTAAGGGGAAAAAAAACAGGAAGGCAATACTTGTGAAATTAAAGATTTTTTTTTAATTAAAGCCAGGAAGTAAAATATATGCATGGTAGCAACCAGACTTCAGTAATATAGACTCTTCAAACAAAAGAAGGCAAAGAATGGGGCAAAGGGGGAATTAGGCTGGTCATAGAGAAGAGGGAAAGTCCCATTCCTAAGGGGAGGGAGGGTGAGGAATTCCAGGTGTCAGAGCTGCAGCCCTTTAATACACAAATCAGAAGACATTCCTGGTGATAAGCAGGTCTAGCAGTTCAAGGTTTGAGTACAACCAACAAGATAAGGGGATGTCTTCAAAAATCCTTAAGTTTGATGTGCCTGAGAGCCTCATAGCCAACAGTTAGGGGAGTCTCTGAAGATAAGGATATCTCTTAATATCTATAAAACACCAAATGAAGCAGGGTCTGCTTCAAAGCTGATATGAGTTTAATTGGCTGATTCTCAGCATGTGCAGCTTTGGTCATCTCAAAGGATTGTTGATTTGTCAAAATAACCTAATACAGAGTCAACCCAATCTAATATACACAGTCCTCATGCAGTCCTTCTCTGTTACCTGGATAATTGGGGAGGTCTAGCAAAAATTCACTGTATAACCTAGATGCAAAGTTATCCTCTTAGAACTCAGTTTTCTTATTTGTAAATTGACAATAATCAATAAACATAAGAGTCTTCTGTGTACCAGGCACTATGTTAAATACTAGAAATCAAAATGCAATGAATGAAACAATCCCTTCTTTAAGGAAGAAGACAAGTATGCAGAGAGTGTATATATAAAATAAATATGGAGAGAGAATAAATGTAGCTACAAATATAATTAAATAGTAATTTTACTTATAAGATCAACTTGAGTATTTTGTCAGGAAACCACTTTTTAGTAAGGTATGAGTTATTACTTTTGCTCTTCTTTTGAGAACTAAAAAACAAAAACCCTAAGAGATTTAATAATTTAAGTCTCTCAAGCACAAAATTTCTTGATCTTTTTTATTTTCTGAATCCCTTTGTTAGTCTGGTGATACATATGGACCCCATCTCAGATTAATAGTTTTCAATCATAATTGAAGGAAATTCTAATTTCTAGTTATAGGTAAGTGAAAATAAATACATATATATATTATATATATATATATAATATATATATATATTTCCTATCCAAGTCATCAGTTCTGTGAAATCTATTTGCAGATCAACACAGGTTAAAAACCCCTGTTCTAGTGTCAGAAAATAGAATTCACTAATGTAATTCACTAATATATCATTGGGATTAAAACACAGATCTCATGATTCTTGGTTTACACTGTCTATCATACCATGCTTTTCTTCTTTTGGGGAAAGCTTCAAGTTTCCTTAAGCTGAGGACATAAAAGATTTTTCTGCAAACATCTGTTATAGCTAGGAGAAGCAATTCCACCATAAGCCTCCCTTTCCATTCCCCCAAAATAGCTCCAATGTTTTAAACAATTCTACATGTGTGTTGTTGCATAAATTCCATGGGAAGAGTTGACCCTAGGAAAGTGAATAACTGCCTAGAAAAAAACATCCTAAAATGGCATTTCAGGGAGCAGTGCTTTAACTTTAAGAATACATTTTTCCTTAGAGAAGTCTTTCACTAAAGACTTCAGCACTCAAAAAAAAAAAAGGAAAAGAAAAGAAAGAAAACAAAAGGTAATAGATTCAAAAGAAAGGAACTTTTCCCTGAGACTTCTGTTCCATTTTGGCAACATGACTGAACCCAGTCAAATGATGCAAAGAATTATAGGTTTGTTCATGAGCTAATAAAATTATAAACTAGATTTGAACCAAAAATAATGTCACACTTTAGATGAATTACTTAAATAAAATAATATATTTTTTTCTTTTTGGTTTATGCAAGGTAATAGGACTTGCCCAAGGTCACACAGCTAGGTATAATTATTAGATATCTGAAATCAGATCTGAACTCTGATCCTCCTGACTTCAAGGCTGGTGCTCTATCTACTGTACCACCTAGCTGCCCCTATAATTTTTGATAAACTTTGACATCTATTCAGATCCTGATCTTGCTAGAGGCAAGCTTTTAGCAAAGACTTTTGATAATCCTTATAATCACAAACCAATTATATTTTTTTCTGAACTATTTGTGATATGCTCATTTTACTTTTGTATTTACCTGCTAACCAAAATATTGCTCTTTCCAGGGGCGGAGCCAAGATGGTGACAGAAGAGCCTCTCTTAGGTGCTCTATATAATATTTCAAAAATCATAAAATAAGGACTCTACTAAATTTTTTGAGTGACAGAACCCACAGAGGGATCCAGTGAGGCAGCACAAGGTAACCTGGAATATAGTAGGAAGGCTCTGCTCCATGGGGTTAGAGGGGCCACACCAGAATTAAGGAACTTCAGCCTCCCAGAGGCAGCATCATGGCTCCCAGGAGCTGCGGGCTCATGGCAGCAGCAGCAGTTTCCTAACCTACACCCTGGGGAGCACCAGGTACAATTGGAAGATCAGCAGGGGCCTCTGCTAGAGCAAGTACATGAAGGCTAACCCTCAGGGCACTCAGTAAGTAGAGGTGGTCTCTGCAGCCCAGATCTAGGAACTGGAAGCAGGCAGAGCCAGTAAGCAAGAGCCCCCAGGCAATTAACCCTTGAGTACTCAGCATACCCAAGATAGGGGAGTGGAGAGAGACTTCTGGGATTTGTCCTCTGTACCTGGAACAGGACTCTGAGGCTCTGACCACATTCAGATACTGATCACAGTCTAGGCCCCCCATAAAACAGCAGGGACCCCCCCACCTCAGCCCTGTGGCAGGGGGGCATGCTTGTGGTCATTCACAAACCAGGAGAGAAGACAGAGCCTCACACACTAAGATCCTTGTGGGGGAGTGTCTCAATAATACTCGAAAGCTCAGGAAACACCCCAAAACCAGGCACAGGCTGGGGAAATGAGTAAACAGAGAAAAAAGAGGAACACCATTGAGAAATACATTGTCTATGATCCTAAGAAGAATAAAAATACTCGATCTGAAGATGAGGAAGTACAAACTCCTGCATCTAAAGACTGCAAGAAAATCAGAAATTGGCATCAGGCTATGACAGAGCTCAAAAAAGATTTTGAACATCAAGTGAGGGAGATAGGCGAAAAATTGAGAAAAGAAATGAAAGAGATCGGGCAGCTAGGTGGCGCAGTAGATAAAGCACCAGCCCTGGAGTCAGGAGTACCTGGGTTCAAATCTGATCTCAGACACTTAATAATTACCTAGCTGTGTGGCCTTGGGCAAGCCACTTAACCCCATTTGCCTTGCAAAAACCTAAAAAAAAAATGAGAGAGATGCAGGAAAAACATGAAAAAGAAGTCAGCAGCTTAGTCAAGGAGATCCAAAAAAATCCTGAAGAAAATAAAATGTTAAAAACCAGCATAGGTCAAATGGATAAAGCAGTTCAAAAAAGTTGTTGAGGAGAAGAATGCTTTAAAAAACCAGAATTGTCCACATGGAAAAAGGAAAAGAATTCCTTCAGAAGTAGAATGGAACTAAAGGAAGCTGCTGACTTTACAAGAAGTCAAGATATAATACTTCAAAACTAAAAGAATGGAAAAATTAGAAGAAAACATGAAACATCTCATTGGAAAAACAACTGATCTGGAAAACAGATTCAGGAAAGATAATTTAAAAATTATTGGGATACCTGAAAGTCATGATCAGGAAAAGAGCCTTGACCTCATTTTTAAAGAATTCCTACAGGAAAATTGCCCAGATATCCTAGAAGAGGGCAAAATAGAAATAGAGACAATCCACCTATCTTCCCCAGAAAGAGATCAAAAAAAAAAAAAAACCCATGAATATTATAGCCAAGTTCCAGAACTCCCAAGTCAAAGAGAAAATGTTACAAGCAGCCAGAAGGAAACAATTCAAACATCATGGAGCTGTAGTCAGGATCACACAGGACTTAGCAGCAACTACACTAGAGGCTCATAGGGATTGGAATATAATATTCTGGAAGGCAAAAGAGCTCAGAATGCAATGGAGAATCAACTACCCAGCAAAATTGAATGTCTACTTCCAGGGAAAAAGATGGAATGTCAATGAGCCAGGGGAATTTCAAATGTTCCTGTTCCAATGGCCAGAGCTGAACAGAAAGTTTTATCTTCAATACAGGACTCAGGAGAAGCACAGAGAGTGGAGAAGGGTAAAATATAAGGGACTTAATGATGATGAACTACATGTATTCCTGAATAGAAAAGTGATACTGATAATACTCATAAGAAACTTCTCATTTAATTGAGCAGATAAAAGGAGCTTTCATAGATGAAGCACAGGAGAGAGCTGAATTTGAAGATATAATATATTGTAAAAATGGAGTCAATGGCTAAAAGGGAAATGTAATGGGAGTAAGAGAAAGGAGAGGTGGAATAGGCTAAGATATTTCATATAATAAGATTTTTTTATTACAATGAGCAAAATATTGCTCTTTCAAAAATAAAAGCTTAGGGGCAGCTAGGTGGCATAGTGGATAAAGCACTGGCCTTGGAGTCAGGAGTACCTGGGTTCAAATCCAGTCTCAGACACTTAATAATTACCTAGCTGTGTGGCCTTGGGCAAGCCACTTAAGCCCATTTGCCTTGCAAAATAAAACCCTAAAAATAAAAGCTTACTACAGTAATATTTTCATGGTTATTGTTTTCTTTTAAAAAAAATTCCATCCATGGACTGCCCTGACTAAAAAAAAGAAGAAACATAAATGATTGCCAAGTACTATAACTATTGGAAAATAAGGAATATTTTATATTCCTTAAACCCTTTCCTCCTAATCTCCCTTCTTTTCCACCACACCCCATTCCACATAGAAGGTACTATTATATCTCTTACTATCTTGGAGTTTGCCCCCAAAATTCAAAAAAAGCAGTGCTTCTAAGTTATCCTTGCCAAGTGAAGAAAACAAGCCTATTGGCTGGTATTGTATTTTCAAAAAACTAAGGGACCTTCAGGGCTACAGATGGGAAGATTATAAGAGTTTTGAAAAATATATTACTGATTTCAGCCCTTTAGGGGTGGGAAAGAGAAAGAATTTACCATATCAAGTCTAGTCTAATCCTTTAACAAAGGAATATCCATCTACCAGACTTATCTGTATTTCTTTTCAATTCAAAAGACTTTTTATTAAGTACCTACTTTCTGCAAGTCATTATCCTATGGAGACTGAAAATAGAAAGATGAAATGTGACTCAATCCCTTCTCCCAGAAAACTTATAAGCTAATGGAGGGATAAGATATTGTATATAAATTTCTATAATATATACATAGAATTTGATAAACAAGAGAAGGGGAACCACACAAAACTCTAGTTGCACATTGAGAAAGGAAAAATAAAATTTAATTCAAAGGAAAGGATTAAAGGAATTTAATCCTTGCTGAACTAGATGACCCAACTACCAATGGACTCCTTTAGTCCAAGCTATTTATTCATTGTAAGGATCTCATTGAGGAGTTCCCTTATTTGAATAATATCACAATCAAATTTAAGGAAAAGTATTTAGGAGAAAATTGATTACAATTCCATCCAATTCTGTCAAGAAGGTTAAGTTGCCTTGACCATAATAATAATAATAGTGGATAGATTCCTATGCCTTCTGACTTCCAGCCCACTAGTGTCCTCCACTAATACTAAGCAGTCTCTCCAAACATAAATTATTCAATGTTTTTCCTGTACTAATAGCATTGTGGGCACAAGGATTTATATGAATACAGATGATTCATAGACAATGGCTGTTGGTAATAAAAGCAAAAATTAACTTGAAAGCTTAATTGGGAGGAGCCTATAAAAAAACTCAGAGTTGACATCTTTTTTCTATAATCCCTCACATGTGGTAATTGGCTTATTTTGAGATATAATTCTCTCATTTGATGACTTGAAGGGTAGATAAGGAAAAAAGGAAAAGAAGGTTAGGTATGTGGGGGGGGATATATTAATTTTTCAAGCCAATTGCTTAATAACAATGTAAGTGATATCTGTGAGACATCACAAAATTGTGGAGAGCTGGGCCAGCTTTGGAGTCAAGAAGACCTGATTTCAGGTTCTGCAATCCATCCATATTAGCAAATCCTGGAAGGCCTGAATTTGTATCATGAGAGCACAGGGAAAGAAAGACCCACAATGTGGTATAGTTTAAAAGATCTTTCATTGAGTGGAGTCACATTTTTAGCAACAAAGGGAAAGTCCTGGAAAAGTCATTGTGAAGCAGTGAACTGTAGGAAAACCTTCAGGCTTCACTGGTTCATTTTAAATGGAAGCTTCAATGAGTATTTAGCGTACTCCTTTTTTCAAACCCATAATGGGAATACAGTCTAGAGAGTTATATAGTCCTTTATATGGTTATTACAAATAAGGAGATTTCATTGAATCCTGTTGTTGTTGTTTAATCTTTTAAAAAAAATTTTTTATTTATTTAAGGCAATGGGGTTAAGTGACTTGCCCAAGGTCACACAGCTAGGTAATTATTAAGTGTCTGAGGTCAGGTTTGAACTCGGGTCATCCTGACTCCAGGCCCAGTTCTTTACCCATTGAATCACCTGGGTCCACTAGTTCTACCACTACCCCACTGAACAATAATTGTTACTGCTACTGACCATGTTCAAAGCTGAAACAGAGAGTTCCTTTGTTTACCCTTGTCTTTATTTAAAAAGTCTTAATAATTTACCCAAGGCTACTGGAGTTGTTAGTCAACATTTATGGAATCCAAAGAGTTTCAGTCATTGAAACTGAAATAGTGAAATCACCAATTTGTGCTTCCTACTACCCTCTCCCCCAAAAAAAATCAATAATGGCTTCCCAATGTGCTAATATTTAATCCAGGTAAGAACACATCTATGACAAGATGAATACTAGACAAGTGTATGATAAAACCTTATGTTTTTATAGCATTTTAAGAAAAAAATGTAATGCTCTCATGTTACCTTACTTTTATCTTCATAAAACCTATGTGAAATATAAAAAGTAGTTAGGACTACTTTAAAGTTTAGGAAACCAACATGAGGAGTGATTTTCCTAACTACTTAGTTATGGTAATAGTGAAGTTAGAACTATAACCTAGGGGTGGCTAGGTGGTGCAGCCTGCGCTGGAGTCAGGAGTTTCTGAGTTCAAATACAGCCTCAGATACTTAATAATTACCTAGCTATGTGGCCTTGGGCAAGCCACTTAACTTCATTGCCTTGCCAAAAACACAAAACAAAAAACAAACTATAACCTAGTTCTTTCAATTATCAGTAGTTTATTTGAATGTGTAATTAGTGTCTAACAAATTCCTGGAATCTCTTAAGTGCAAGAAAGAAAAATGAAATGAATATATTGTCTTTGTGATATTTAACATAAACAGAGTTGCCTGCAGTTGTTCTATCATCCACTACCAGTGGTACATTTTAAAGGATTGTCAGAGTTCTTCCTAAGAGACTCATGACAGAATTAGAGATGAAGGGGCCAGGGGGATAAAGTAAATTGTTGTTCTGGAAATTGATACTTCATCCATGTAGAACCAATGATATGGGGAAATGACACTAAGACATTGCTTAACAGTAGGCCTCAGGTGACAACCCCATGAAGATAATAGATTTTCCTTGGAGGTACCACCCAGTAATTGAGACATGATAGCATGAACTAAGTAAGAGACTCCAACCCACACCTTTAATGTGAAACCAAAATGTTTTTGTTTCCTCCAACCAATATACCCTTGGACAGTGTTTATCTTGGGATAGTAAGGAGCAGATTGCAGAAGATCCTGGGAGAAAAGGGAAAGTTCAACCTTTATTACAGTAGCTTCTAAACTTTAAGTAGCAAGCCCCTTGCTTTTAAAAAAAAAAAATCACTGTCCCCAAATTCTCATAAGGTGATCTATGAAAATAATTGTATTAGATCACATTTTAATCAAAATAAATACCATTAAAATTTTATCACATCTCAAACATAAAAGAAAACAAATTCTTGAGTTCACAATTATAGAATATTACTGGACTATAAAAAAAACAATGAAGATGGGGCAGTTAAGTGGCACAGTGGATAGAGTACCAGCCCTGGAGTCAGGAGGACCTAAATTGAAATACAGCCTCAGACATTTAACAATTACCTAGTTGTGCAACCTTGGGCAAATCACTTAACCCCATTACCTTGCAAAAACAAACAAAAAAACAATGAAGATGTTGAAAACAGAGATATGGAAAAATGCATGAACTATTGCAACATGAAGCAAACCAAGTCAGGAAAAGATAATAAACAGTGACTACAATGTAAAAGAAGAACAGCAAAACAATAAAAAGTAAACACAACAAGAAAGGCCTCAAAGAAAAGAGAAGATATCTTTGCCTCTCAATCCTTTGCCAAAGTGGGAGTTTATGGGTTGAAACACTGTCTATAATGTCAGATTTTTTCCTATTAATTGGTTTACTGAATGTTTTTCCCTTCTTTTTTCTTTTTTTTCTCGAATCTTTGGGAGAGAGGATGGGGAGGAATACAGGAGGAAATCTAGATGATATAAAAACAAAAATAGCAAGAAAGACCACTTTTAAAAAGAATTCTTTGTAATTTAATAATACAAAACTAATCTTAAATACACAATAAACTTAGTTCAGAGAGTTAGACAACTGTATTAGATCAGTTATGAACAATGTTATCCAGAGGAAGAAAAACAAAACAAAACACACACACACACACACACACATACACACACACACACACACACACACACATACACACACACACTCCAGAATCTGATGAACACTACAAAAATTATTTCTTATATATTTCTTTTCCTTAATCCTAATTCCTCATACCCAAAATAACTAATACTAATCTGTAAACACGTTTATCAAAATATGTATATACAATGCTAACCTGACTGTTTGCTGCTGAGGGGAGGGGGTGGGAAGGGAGGGTGGAAGGAAATTCTATAACTTAAAAATGGATGAAAATAAATAACTTGAAATTAAAAAATACACAATAAACTCAACATAAATAATTTCCTCATTCACAAAGATGGTTGAAGCCAAAACCTTTCATTTGACAACAGTAAAAAAGCTGAGATCCAGAGATGTTAAATACCTTGTCCAAAGTCACACAAGAAAGGTCAGAGCCAAGATTGGAATCCAGGTCTTCTGACTCCAAATTCAGTTCTTTTCTTCTGTGTTATGTTGCCTCCCAAAAGTGACAGAGAAAACACATAGGCAGCTAGTGACCTCCCTAAGCTTTAATCTTTATTACAACCCAATGCTGATCCATGCTATGAGAGACTCAAGAATTTGATGGAATGACACCAAAGATGATTCTGAAGCAACAGCACTCATTACATGACCCCAGGAAGCCTCTGTGGTCTCTGAGGTCAGAGAAAACTGCAGGTGCCCACTCTTCTTCTAGTCACCTACCTACTACTAATTGTTATAAATTATCTGTCTTAGTCTTGTTCCTAAATTGAATATAATTATGGAGTTGTATTTTTTTTAGGTTTGTTTTTTTTTTGCAAGGCAATGGGGTTAAGTGGCTTGCCCAAGGCCACACAGCTAGGTAATTATTAAGTGTATGAAGTTGGATTTGAACTCAGGTACTCCTGACTCCAGGGCTGGTGCTCTATCCACTGCACCACCTAGCTGCCCCTGTATTTTTTTTTAATCCATTAACTTGGCCATTGTCTCATACCTTCTATTTCTTCCTGAGAAGGTGAAGGATACCCCAAGTGTCAATTGCTTACTCAAACCCACTAAACCCCAGTGGGTTTCTTTCATTTTTTTATTTCAATCCAATAAAAGAATTTTAATCTAGATATGAGTAATTTTTTAGTTATGCTGATGTTGGGAATGAGATTATGATTCCCTGAGAATGGAGATATAGTAGGTAGAATAATTGACTATCCTCCACTAGAATTAGGTTTCTTCTTCTCTATAAAAGTTATTTAAACATCCTTGCTGTTTAATTGTCTCGGGGACTAAAGTATCAAACCTTTAATCTTGCTTCTCAAATACAAAAAGCACAAAGAACTCTAGTTTCTCCCGTTGTACAATAGTTATGGGAGTTATATCTGAATTGTGCAGTATCTTTGCCAAATGTTTTCCCCCTTAGGAATAGCTTTTTTAAGTCATACTTACATAGGCTTACTTAGCTATAGGTAAGATAGAACTTTGCTTCTTATAAGATTCCGTGGATAATGGAAAGTGCTATTTGTCAACATCATTGACACTAAAATGTTCTACAAATGTTTTGTTTCATTCCAGTATTGAACCTAAAATACCAAGAAATTGACTTGTTAGGTCTTACCTACACCAAGGGACAAATATGAGCTAAACAATTTTAAAATATTTTGGTATTAAATCCCACTATAATTTAGGTCAGGGCAATACCAAAAGAGCAAAACTATAGGGATTCAAGGACTAAGGACTACTAGTTCCTCTGGCCTGCACAGTTACTCAAGCTGATGGTTCAGGGCTTGGACTGCCATCTGATGGTTTACATAGAAATGATACTCCAAGTGGGTAATCAACTCACTGCCAGTATAAAGCAGTTTCCCCTGTGTGAAGGAATACCTTCCCCCACACAATAAAGTATGCTAAACAGAGGAAGTTAGGAGAAAAAAATATGCTTAAAAAACAACTCATCTAAATGCTATAAAATTATACAATAAATATTTTCTCTAATACTTTGGAGGAGGTCTGAAACCAAAGCTGCTTTCTGCATTAAGAGTGAAACACTAATGATGAAGCCACTATTTCTGGACCAGCTTTATCCTGTGAATCTCTTGACTCAAACTCCCATCAATCTACTGTCTGAATCTCCTTTCAGTATTATATTACTTTCCTCAGTACCTGTCTTCCTATCACTCCTTCTCTAGTCTCCATTTCTTTCCTTTCCTTTCCCCATGCTTTTTCTGTTCCATACTTACCATCTGCTCTAGGAAACAAGCTCCAACCTCAGCATTCTCTTTCCCTGTATTGTAACACTATATTCTTGGAAATGCTTTTCACAAACTTCATAAGCATCTCTGCTCATATCCTTGATTATATGTGCTTAAACTTATGAGAAAGAATTCTGCATCTAGGTCAGCTCCTGTTTTTATCTTCCTGGCTCTTCTCTGGCCTCAAACAAATCAAGCAAATGCTCTCTGCCTCCTGCTTGGCAGGAGATGAAAAAGTCCCACTTCACAGGGGATTGGTGAAGACTCATTAGAGCCTGGGAAGGGTTCTGAGGACCAATAATAATCACCCCGATGAGAACTGCCATTACTTGTCAGCATGGTTGCATTTGTCTTTTATAAACACGATTACTCATAGAAGACTCTGTCTTCTTATTTTTAGAAACACTAAACTTTAAAATAATTTAGTTAAGGTAGCTTTTGATCTCTCAGAATACTCTGATCTTTTCTGTGTGCTTCATCACATTCTAAGTTAGTGTTAATTGGGTAAATTGCTCACATTCCTACTAAACTATAGCCTCTCTAAAGCCTGATTCTGCCTTTCCTGGATTTGCCACTCATAAGGCTATGTTTCTTAACTTTTTGGATGTTTTGGATATCTTTGGCAGTTGTGGGAAAACCACATCTTAGAATAATATTTATATATATATATATATAATATTTTTAAATAAATGAAAGAAAATAGTAAATTTCTCACAGTGGTTAAAAAAAGATGTAATTTTTTTTCTTCTCCACAGTATACATATACAGTGAATTTTATCCACAGAATTTTGGAATAAGCAAAGTTCTACTAAATTGAATAGAATGGAAATTAATATTATCAGCTATAATTTTAATTGTAAGAATTATAGAATAATGAATGCTGTTTTACTTATACTATTCAATATTGCGTGGGCATTTAGGATTAGAGGATTATCCTCGTTCTAAATTAGACTAAAGTGATCTTTCAATAATCCCTTTACTCCTTCTTTGAAGGAATGTTTGAATGAGATTTTTTTAAACATACAAGAATTCACACTACAAATGAGGAGTTGCACAAATTTAGGGATATAATAGAATGTATCAGTTGAAGATGAAGAAAAGACAAGTCAGTAGAGAGCAAGGGATAACCCATGGATAATCTGTGTGCTCCACTGATATTCCAGTAAGGAGTGTAAGGAAGCTATATGGCTCAAAACTTGGAGTCTCAAAGACTTGAGATCAAAATCTACCTCAGATCCTTCAGATTTTTGGGACCCCAAAGAAAGTCACTTAAACTCTTTATCTATAAAATAGTTGCAATAATTGTACCTACATCTCAGCATTGTTGTGAGGATCAGATGAATCAATACTTATCAACATTCTTTTGTAAACTTTAAAACACTAATAAATATTAGCTATGGGTAGATCCCTTATGGATTTACCAGAGGACATGCCCAAGGCCAGTGTTTTGAACTGCATCATAGAGATTATGAATTCATCAAAGTGCAAAGTAAACAAAGAAACAAATCTCTGAAGAACATTTCAGCTTGAAAGATTTAATTTCTCTTTTCTGCTGAAAAAAATTGAGCATTTCATATCAATATGGTTTTCCTTTCAGTTCTAGAAGAATAAATAGAATAGAGGACAGGCAATGTATATCTATACATATAAATATATGTATGTATGTATGTATATCTTTTTCATCTTTATATATTAGGTGCCTACAATACAGTAGGTGTTTAATAAATTGAATTAAATTGAATTGCACAGACTTACACAAACCAATTACTGAATAATTAAAATTAAACTTGGTTAAAATAGAAGTTAACATCCATAATGTTACCTCTATTATATTAACCATCTTAAATTGAAGAAAGAATTGATAGGGAGCTGATGAATATTCTGAAGATATAATACTATCATTTTATAATTTTAATCTAAGAGAAATCCACATGGACTGTGGTTAAGTTTTATATGAATATGTGAAGAATCTATAATCTTTTCTAGTGTAGAGAATTCCCAGTGAAAGGAAATCCACCAATCAAAACACATCCATGAATTAGTAGGCAAATGATAGGAGAGCTGCCTGAGGTAGATAAAGCTCATAAGTTTAGTAAGTGTCAGAGACAAGATTTAAACATAGGTCTTTCTGACTTCCAACCTAAGCACCCTAGTCACTATGAGATGTTGGCTCAATTGGCTAGAGTATACTCCTAAGTAAACTAAAATTTGCCCTTGAAATTGATGTAATATTAGCAGAAATTAAGAGTATAATGAAACTGAAACCTGCTAGATTGCTATCCCATATGTACCTCATATTGGTTCATAGAATTACTCTGATTAATTTTCTTTTTCTCCCCTAATAAACTTATTGGTAAATTATTAGTTAAAATTAAGATTTTTCTAAAATTTTGATGTCTAGATGAGCAGAGAAGAGATATTTAAAGGAGAAAAATGACAGAGAAAGAAAATTCAGTAGCATAAACACACATTAATAATAGATCAAATATCTTAGGTCCAACTCCTAAAGTTTAAGTAGCCTGCCTCATTGATTGTGGTCTGGCAATATTCCCCTAGACAGTCAGTCATCAGGTCTGGTGCCACTGAGATGTAGCATCAAATAAGGAAGTTAAGATTAAGATCATTTTCTTAATTCCCCACAGTTTTAGTCAATCCCAAACAGTAGTAGGTTGTTAGAGGTAGTGTAAAAGAACCTTCAATTTGCCATGAGAAGATCTGGGTTCTAATCCTGATCTCAGTATTTACCAGTTGTATGACTTTCAAGAAGTCAATTACTCTTTCTATGCCTGTTTCATCATTTCTCAGATGATATAATATATTATGTGTGTATATGAATATGTGTATATCCCTAAAAAAATCCAATCTATATATATATTACATTTATATGCACAAATATGCATACATGTATATATATATATGCATATAAGAAAAGAGGCTTTCTATCTTGAGCTTAATATATATAAAACTTTTTACATATATATATATATATATATATATATATATATATATATACTTGCTCCTTTGGTAAACATAAAGTAGTTCATCAATATAAATATTACCTATTATAATAATTTCCCAGAAGATTTTCAGCTTTATAGCTAACTTCAGTTAATTGCTGGTTCACCAATAGTCTATTTGAGAATAGACTAAATTTCATTCTTTTTTCTTTTTTTTAATTTTTAAGCAACAATTCTATTTTTAACTAATTTACCCCTTCCACTACCAACCAATAAGCAAATTTTAATCTCAATACATATCTATAATTATGCAAAACAAATCATCTAATTAGTCAAAAATGTATGTATTTTTAAATTTATTACATCTTTATCAGGAGATGAGTGGTGAACTCAAATTATTCTTGTGTTGATCAGAGTTCTAAATTTCTGTATGTTTTCATTAAACAAATTGTTCACATTTTTTGCTTTCTTTGTTCTTCATCATTTCATATAGGACTTTCCAGTTTCTTCTGAAATTGTTCATTTTGCTATTTCTTAATAATACAATCATATTTCATTATATTCATATACCATAATTTTAGTCATTCCTTAATAGGATAGCACTTTAATTTCCAGTTTTGTACTACCATGAAAAAGAATTGCTATAAACATTTATTATTTTATTTCTTGGAGGCATAGACATACTAGTGATAGATTTGGTAGAAAATATTGTTTTTGGTTTCTTTCTGGGCTTAGTAATAAATTGCCATCCAAAATGGCCTGACCAATTCACATTTCTAGTTTGTCTGCTTTCCCACTTCCCTTCCATTTGTCATCTTTGCCAGTATGATAGATGCAAGATAAAATTCAAACTTGCTTTAATATGTAACTCTCTAAATATTAGTGATTTGGAGGTTTTCCATATGGATTTTGATAACTTGAATTTCTTCCTTTGAAAACTGTCTATCAGTATCCTTTGTTTATTAATTAGGAAATGGTTTCTAATTTTTCAAATCTGAATTCATTCTTTATATATTTTAAAAATGAGTTGTTCATGGTTTTTCCTTTTTGATTCTTTTTTCACAGTATGAGTGATACAGAGATATATTTAACATGATTGTACTTGTATAATTTTTATGAAATTACTTGTTAACTTGGGATGTGGGGAAAGAAGGACAATGAGAAAACTTTTCAAAAATGAATATTGAAAACTATATGTACAATTGAAAAAATAAATTGAAAATAAAAGGCAAAAAATTTAAAAAATGAGAAGTTTCCTCAATGTGATGAAAGAAAATTATTCATTTTGGGCTCACACTAAAGAATTCAGGCAGGCTCAGAAAAAAATGAAGCAAAAGGAATTTTATTATTATATGCAAAGTATACACATCACAAGTTCTTAAACTTTTAAAGACAACATTTCAAAGCAAGAGAAATCCATTCTGATAGGTTAAAAATAGAAAAGTGGATGGACTAAGATAAAGTTGATATCAAGATTACAATCCAGGTAAGTTAACTGATTTCTAAAGATCAAAGGTCATGTGACTGTTCCACTTGGTCTGGCAAATAGGGCAGCTTCCCTACTAGAGGGCTGTAACAAGAGGGTTCTGTCACATGTATCTCTAGAAGGAATGAAAATCAAGGGTACCCTCAGATTTATACAATGTTAGTATATAAATACTAGGTGAGGACAGCTAGGTGAATATAGCACTGGATTTAGAATCAGGAAGACTCATCTTGATGAGTTCAAATCTGACATCAGACACTTACTGACTGTGTGACTCTGGACAAGTCACTTTACCCTATTTGTCTCAGTTTCTTCATCTGTAAAATGAGCTGGAGTAGGAAATGACAGACCATTCCAGGATCTTTGGCAGAAAAACATCAAATGAGGTCACAAAAAGACACAACTGAATAACAAAAACAATAGTTCTTTCAGTGTTCAGGACTCCTCTCCAATGATTAAACAGCAATATATGCATGCAAAATGACCTTATACAAAACAATACAAAGTATGAATTCTGAGACTGGAAACATGGAATTTAAAAAAAAATAAACAACTGGGGTAGATACAATCAAGACAAAATTCCTAGAAAAGGTGAATTTGAGTGCAACCTCTAATTCACACTCTCCTCTTCTCAAATTAATGTCCTTCTACCATCTCTTAGCTAAAGGACAACAAGTTATCTAACTGAAGAGTTGGATTCTGAATGTCATAGCTTAGTGCTGAATAATGCTATGGTTTTGTGATGTGGGATTTTTTTATTTTTATTTTTCATTAAATAGTCTTAAATTTATAAATTGCATGCATGTATAACTTATGCTTTCAAATAAACCTTGATAAGAAGTTTTCTATGCTACATTTTTTAAAAAAATAAATTACTTATTCCAAGAAAATGCACAAGTAGTTCTCTGTGCAAGAAAAATTCCTTGAACACTTAAACCTTTAAGTGTGAGTAGGGAGACAGGAGCAGAGGGAGAAAGAAATGCTCCCAACCCATATTCCACTCCTCTCTCAAAAGAAATTTATAGCACTTGCAACAACAAAATCCAATTTAAATCATTCATTACAAGGAAACAAAACCAATACAGAATAAAATAACATTTCATATTTCTAAAGCAATCAAACCAAGATTATTTTTATATATATTTTTCTTTACAATTATAATTCCAGATGTTTAGATTTTTTTTTAAATCTGTAAAATAAAGTCATCTAATTTTACTGTGGTGACATAATGTGCTGGTGTGTGACTAGTTATCATTGCTCTTTCCAAAGGACAAAGTCTTGAGGGGAAAGAAAAGCAGCATTGTTAAGGCAGTCACTAAGAAGCACTGTGTTGAAAGCACTGGTTAGGATAGTACTATCCTATTGCCCCCTGCCGGACAAAATGTATAGCAATTTTCTTATTTCTATTCATAAGGTCTAGGGAACTTTCAAATATACCTACAAGAACCTACTCAAGTTTTATCCAATGGCCTTTCCCTATTCCCCACTATATTATTTTATTTCTAAGAAAACAACATACATACCACTTAGCATGGATTTCTCTTGGGGTTACATAAGAAACACGCCTCATCTTCTATTTTTCTTCAATGATCTATCTCATCTGCCACCTCAGAGTTCAAGTATCATTTATATTGGATGATTTCCAAATATATCTCAAAACTTCAACCTAATCTCTCCCAAGCACTAGCTTTGCATGAGCACCTGACTCCTAGATCTACTTCAGACATATCAAAATCAACAGGTCCAACTGCAGGACTGATTATCTTGCCTCCTAAATTTACCTGCCCTTCAAAATTCCGTTTCTGTTAAGAGCACCACTGTCCACCTAAGTCACCCAAATTCATAGTCTTGGAGTCATCCCTGATCTTTCCTCTCCCTCACTCCACCATATCCTATTGCTGACAAATCTTTTCAGTGTATCTCTCACATCTGTCCCCATATTTTTTCTCACTCTAGTTCAGGTCCCCAAATATCTTTCTCTAATCTAATTATAATAGTCTCCTAACTGTTCTCTTTGCTTCCAGTCTTACCAATCCAACCTTCAAATATCTGTCAAAATAATCTCCCTAAGGCTCAAGTCTGGCCATATCCTTCTCTTAACCAAAAAACATAAGTAAATTCTCATAGTTTCTGGGTCTTACGTGAAAACCAAAATGCTTTGCCTATCATTTAAGTCACTCTGAAATTGAATTTCTTTACTTTTGAGCTTTATTTTAAATTCCTAGCCAAACTGAACTAATAGTTGTTCTCCCATTTCGGATCCATTTCTTTCCTTTATTCAGACCAACCTTCATACATAGAACATAGTGCCCACTCTTCTTGACCTCTCAAAACTTTTCTAAGTTCAGTTAAAAAAAAACTTACTCCCCACCCCATACCCTCATTCAATATTAAGCTAGTTCAGATGGCAAGTCAGATGGCAGAGTGGACCATTAGGGAATAGTATGTACAGTGCCCTATCCCATAATTCAAAAAAAGAACACATTTTGGTTTATCTATTCTAATTGAAAGGTATTATACACTTAAATAGAAGATAATTCAGGAAATCCTCCTCTTCCTTAAAAAAAACCCCTATGCACATATATGCATGACAAATAGTAAACATAAAAATCTTTTGTCACTGCACCTTTGTCATGACTAGACAGAAAAAAATCCTTCAGTATGACTTTTGGTTTTAAAATAAATAAATTATTAGTTATCTATATTAAATCTAAAATCATTTTATAACTTTCCATAAACCATATACTAGGATGTGGAAAGCAGCAAAATAATTTTTGTATGTAGGAATGTGTTTTGCTACAAGAGTTTTACTTTTTTTTTAATTTAGAGAGAGGAAAGAGGGAAAGAAAATATTTATTAATTTTAAAACTTAATTGAAAGAGGAATTAAACTTGAAATCAGAAGACCTAGGTTCAAATATTGACTCTGGGAAGAGGTGTGGTTAGTTGGTTGTTGTCCATCATGCTTGAAGAGGAACAAAATAACATCACTGGGTGGGGGCTTCAAGGTACAGTGTGACTTATCAAACCAGTGGGAGCTCAGAAGACTACTAAAATTCTACTTTACTCCTTTTTTCATGTGGGCATGGCATGATGGGTGCCACTATCTCCTATGTCTCTTAACTGATTCCAAAATTCTTAAGTGAGATTTTGAGAGGAACTGATGGAAAAATGTAAAAGAAGGTGGTCTTGCTCTACCAGATCTAAAACTATACTATAAAGTGACAGTCATCAAAACTGTCTCATACTGGTTAAGAAATAAAGTAATGACCTAGTGGATTAGGATGGGTTCAAAAGAAACTGCAGGGCAGCTAGATGGCACAGTGGATAAAAGCACAGGCCCTGGAGTCAGGAGTACCTGGGTTCAAATCCCGTCTCAGACACTTAATAATTACCTAGCCGTGTGGCCTTGGGCAAGCCACTTAACCCATTTGCCTTGCAAAAACCTAAAAAAAATACTAAAAAGAAAAAGAAACTGCAGGGAATGACCAAAGAAGTCTTGTTTAACAAACCCCAAAACATTAATTTCTGGTATAAGAACTTGACAAAAATTGTCAGGAAAATTGCAAAATAGTATGGCAAAAACTAGGCATAAACCCACATCTCAGAGACTATACCAAAATAAGGTCAAAATGGGTACAGGATTTAGACATAAATAACAATACCATAGACCAATTAACAGATCAAGAAATACTCTTATCAGTCAGACCTAAGGAAAGAGGAGAAATTTATGATCAAATAAGAAAAAGAGTACATTATAAATTGCAAAATGGGTGATTTTGACTATATTACATTAAAAAGGGTTTGCACTAATAATACCAATATAATCAAAATTAGAAAACTGGGAAGTAATTTTCAGATCTAGGGGTTCATTTCTAAAATATATAGAGAATTGAATCAAATTTAAATCATTGCAAGCCATTCCCCAATTAATAAATGATCAAAAAATATGAACAGGCAGTTTTCAAATGAAGAAATTAAAGCTATATATAAACATATGAAAAAATGTACCAAATCATTATTGATTAGAGAAATGCAAATTAAAACAACTATGAGGTACCACTTCATACCTATCAGATTGGCTAAAATCACAAAAAAGAAAATTGATCAATGTGAAAAAGGTTGTCAGAAGACAGGAGCATTAATGTACTGTTGGTAGAGTTGTGAACTGATCCAACCATTCTGGAGAACAATATGGAACTATGCACAAAGAGCAATAAAACTGACCATACCCTTTGACCCAGCAATTCTAATACTAGGCCTATATTCTAGAAGACAGCATAAAAAATGGGAAAAGTCCTACATATTACAAAATATTCCAAAATATTCATAGCGGCTTTTTTTTAATGGAAAAGAATTGGAAATTGAGAGGATGCCCATCAATTGTGGAATGGATGAACAAGTTATGGTATATGAATTTTATGGAATACTATTGTTCCATAAGAAATTGTGAATGTTCAGACTCCAGAGAAGCATGGAACACATTACAGGAATTGATGCTGAGCAGAGAGAGCAGAACCAAGAGAACATTGTACACATTAAACAACAATGTTGTGAGTTGATCAACCTTGATGGATACAGCTCCTGTCATCAGTTTAGAGAGCAAGGAAAATACTGGGGGACCTGTTATGGACATAGCTATCCACATCCAGAGGAAGAAAAACAAAACCACTACCCCCCAAAAAACCCCAAACTTCAGAATCTGAATGAACACTACATTCACTTTTTAAAAATTTATCTTATGCTTTTCCTTCCTATCTCCCCCATGTTTTCTTTCTTTTCCTTTAGTCTTAATTTCTCATACAGAAAATGACTAATTTGTAAACATGTTAAACACAAATGTATATGTACAATGTTTACCAGACTGTTTGCCACTGGGGAGTGGGGGGGGGGGAGGGTAGAAGGAAATTATGTAACTTATAAATGTGAATATGTATGTGGATGAATGCTGAAAAACTTTTATAACAGCAACTGGAAATAAAATATCAACTGGGAAGAAAAAGAGACTTTGAGAGTGCCCTTGTATTGCTTCTTCTGAGCTGCATGTCAGTGCTTGACTTGTGTTTTTAGTCTTTTAGAAAAACATGCATTTGGTACTTGAACAGCATGTTGGAGTTGTGCTCTCTGCATTTATATTTGAATGCTTGGCAGTTCGACTCAAGAAATAAACCTCGGTATCTGATGCCTTATCTTGCCAGGTGATCTTCAAAATTTTCCTAAGACAATTCAAATGGAAGAGATTTAGTCTCTTTGCATGGCATTGGTAGACTGTCCAGGCATACAACAATGAGGTCAGCACAATGACTTTATAGACTTTTCAGTATGGTAGGTACCTTTTCTTGGGAGGATAGAGCTAATGGCAACCTCTAATAAGCAGAATCTTCTAGTGAAGGTTCAGTATTCTCCTGTTCCATTCACCTACCCATCTCAGTTAGAGAACACCGCAATTATTTATGTTCTTCCTTTGCTGGGTCTGAGGCAGACCCCTTGATCTTTCGATCAGAAGATGGGCATGGCTACCTGGCAACCTTGTCAAAGACCATGACTGCCATACTCTGTAAGTAAGCTCCCTGGCTTCTAGCTCATGCATAGCTCTTCAAGAATGATATATACAAGTCCTAGCATCCAATGATTCATATAAATCACAAGATGATATCAGAAATAGCACATAACCTTAAACTTATCAAGCTTCAAATGGTCTGAGGTACAAATTTCTTTCAGGTTGCTTTTTTTTTTTGGAAAGGAACCCCAAGTGACAGTCTCTCTATTTTGTCTAAAAATGAGCAGTTGTTTTTTAACTAGTATGGATTTCATAACACGATTCTCATATGTGGCTCTAATTGTCTACAGAGAACCAGGTTGTTATGGGATTGAACATGATTTATTTTATGATACATGTTTGAGGTTGTGATTTGTATGAACTGGTGGCTGTAAGGCTAGTTCAGAATATTCCCCCTAAGGATATTGACATTTACTCTAGAGAAGTCAATAACAAAATAAAAGGTTAATATGAGAAAGTTGGAGAAAAAAATGATGATGATTATATAAAAGTAAAAAAGCACCAATAATTTTTACAAATAAAATACATGAACATGTTTTATCATAGGTCTAAATCCTAATATTCCATTTAGGGAATACCCAAGCCTCAGATGAAAGTATCAGGTATCTATCACAATTTTGCCCCTTATTTAGTTCCTTAGTTGTGTCCAACTCTTTGTGACACTATTTGAGGTTTTCTTGGAAAGGATTCTGAAATGGTTTGCCATTTCCTTTTCCAGCTCATTTTAAAGATGAGGAACTGAGGCAAACAAGGTTAATTGACTTGCTTAGTCACAGTTACTAAGTATCTGAAGCCAGCTTTGAACTCACAAAGATGAGTTGTCCTGACTGAAATCCAGAATTCCATCCAGTGTACTACCCCACTGTCCATTTGACCCCTTAGTTCAGAGTTATTAATTTGAGTTTTAATTCCTTGTCAGTCCATGGGTAGAAATTGGATGGGAAAATATACATCATTATTTTGACTATTTCTTAACTAAAATTTACCAATTCCTTCACTTAGGAAGATATGCAGCCAAACCACAATAATAATATTAGCAATGCCTGTGACTTTTTTCACAAAGAGAAATCAAACATTTTTCTATCACACTACAAATTGTAGTAATTGATGTAATATCACATTACAGATAAGACCTTACATGCATTACTACTTCAAATTTACTATGACTGCTGGGTTTATTGCTAAATCATATTTTGAAGTCTTCATCTCTAGGGCTTAGTTGTTTAATAACTGGTAACTGACTAAGGAAGTATTTTGATATAAATGGTTTCCTTTGTAATCTAACTTTATTTTATGTATTTGAATATATCATGAGGAGTCTGTAGGCTATATATACTACCTAAGAAATCTATAACACAAAAAGAATTAGGGACACTTGCTACTTACTTTTTTGTG
The DNA here is from genome assembly GCF_037893015.1 of Macrotis lagotis. Classification (NCBI taxonomy): domain Eukaryota; kingdom Metazoa; phylum Chordata; class Mammalia; order Peramelemorphia; family Peramelidae; genus Macrotis; species Macrotis lagotis. The sequence continues at coordinate 127,961,004 of NC_133664.1, forward strand.
TTCCCAAATGCCTCTCATAGTCTTTTCTTGTTCCCATGAACACAAATTTTCTTTACATAATCCTTATATAATCCTTGTGTAACTCCTAATTAGGATGAACGATATACCTTTACAAGGAGGTAACTGTGGATAAAATACTTAATTTGAAATCAAGAAGACTTGCATTTAAATCTTCCCTCAGACACTAGCTGTGTCACTCTGGCTAAGTTATTTCATTTTTCTGCATGTCAGTTTTCTCATCTTTAAAATGAGGATGTCTTCCAAGGTCTTGATAGTGCTCCCAAAGCTAAATCCATAATCATGTAGAAAATACAATTGTATGATAAATAAAATAAGAGTAACATGGTACATGGTAATAATGCTAGAACTTGTTAATTTTCAAGGATTGCTTTAGAGTCAAATTAGAACCATCGCTATCTCCTTTCCAGTAAAGAACTATGAATAAATCATATTGATTATCTCATTCCTATAAAATGTTTAATTTAAAAGCTAGCTTGATTCAAATTTAAAAACCAAAATTGTCTTGTCAAAAAAACAGCAAATGAATAAAAAAAGCTGTAAGTAGAGAACTCTTTCATCAGAAAATTGAATGGATGATGATATCTCTTACAAAAGCTTTACTTAGAAAACATTTCCAAGTTTTTAGATCTGCACAATAGGAAAAAAGACAGTGAATAATGAAACAACTAGCTCCATGTGACTAAAACATCTTTTAAAAAAAATAATATTATAATAGAAGTTCATTGTGTCATATATGCTAAAGAGAAATTTTTATTTTTCTTAAGACTTAGTCTCAGATTTGGTGTTTTTCATCTGCTGTATGTAGTGCCTAGTATAAGTGCATTTAATTTGTATCCTAATGATAGTTGGGGGAATTGGAGGCTTCCTTTTCCGAAATAATCTTGGTCTTAGACAATATATAAAATTCCAGTTTGAATCATTTTCTAATAGCTCCATCTCTGAAGCTAAAGCCAAAAAAAGAAAATGTACTCAAACCTGTACCATTAAACGAATTACCTCCTCTCCAACAGAAAATGGTCTATTTCATGGTGACTTTAGTCATGGTGACCCAGAATCTGAAAATGTGTATTTTGGGTGCAAAGTTAGAATAATAATAATAATATCATCATTTTTGGAGTAAGTGTTGATACAATAGCTCTAAGAGTACTAGAAATGTAAGGGGAGAAAATAACTAATAAGACAGCTATCTTTTTGGTTCAGAGTATATAGAGTTGCCAATTCAAAATCTGAATGCCTACAGCTGGGGAGTGGACACCAAGAGCATCCTCTTCACAGAGGTCTTCCAGTCCATGAAAGTAAGATATATTGGCGGAAATTGTTGGGGAAAACAAAGAGCCTGATATTCTCCACATCTTTCCCCTTTTGTTAATTGATCAGAGAAGAGAAAGACAAGAATGTTTAAGAATTTGAAACTGAGAACACATTAATGGAATCTCAATTTCAAAGTTTTATATATTCCAAAACAAAATCCAGATTCAATGCAATGGTTCTGTCATGTAGTCAAGGATTACAACATACTTCCAAGAATCTTGATATAGACTATAGAATTTTTGCAAGCAAAACTGAAAATATGAGTCTTGGCACACAAATACTGGCAGGCAAAGAGTAAAAAATCCATTCCTCACTGTCAGCTGAGTTGGAAATTAGCAGATGTCTTTCCAGTGCTAACTTTTTGATATAACTTTTTGCTGCGTTCAATCATTTCAGTAATATCTAATTCCTCATGACCCATTTGGGCTGGGATTTTTTTTTAGCATACATACTGGAGTGGTTTGCCATTTACTTCTCCAGTTCATTTTACAGATGAGGGTTAATCAGGGTTAAGTGATAGTCATACAACTAGTAAGTTTCTGAGATCAAATCTGAACTCAGGAAAATGAGTTTTCTTGACTCTGGGGCCAGCACTGTATCCATTGTACCACCTAACTGCCCCTAAAACAACAGCAACTCCAAATATTTAGTCCAAGTTTTGCACACACACACACACACACACACACACAAATATATGTGTGTGTGTATATATACATATATATATATATACATATATACATATATACATATGTACATGAGCATGGAAATTAAACTAACATCTACCCCCAGAAGGTTAGGATTACCTATTGAGTTGTGTGTGTGTGTGGGTGTGTATTTGAAAAGTGTTGCACAAATCTTAAAGTTCTAAATAAATGATATCTATAAAATGTTCATATTTTTTGACCTTGATATTCTACTGTCAGACATATTCTCCAAGGTATAAGAATCTTATTATATGTTAGGAACCATTGTGTGTGGGAGCACTGTAAATTATCTTCACCTGTTATCCTTGAGCAACAGAGTCTTATCTTACTAAGTGCCCTGGGAGTGGATTAGAGACTGGGAAGAATATTTAAGCACTAGTGTTTTGGTGAATAAACTGAGCACTTGGAGATCTGATGGAGTACTTATCTCCCTTGTCATCCTTGTCACCCACCCCCTCCAATGCTCTCCTGGGGAAGATTGAGGGAGTCCAGAAGGGGACTCAACATAAGTCTATAAAAGGGACTCAACATACGACATCCAATAGGGACTCAACAATTATGTATTTAAGAAATGAAAAATATGATAAATAGAGACACATTGGAAGACATAAACTCCTGCAAAGTGAAAGAAGCAGATCCAGGAAAACAATATAAATAATAATAATAATCACAATGAAAATGGAAAGAATAATAAAATGGTTGAAAACTGAATGCTGCAAAATTATGATGGGCAAGTTTGGTCCCAAAGAATAGATATAAGGAAAGAAGGCAGAGCCAAGATGGTGAAGTGGAAGCAGCAAGTCCCACAAATTCTCTCCCAAACCTTTAAATAATGACTCTAACTAAATTCTAGAGTGACAGAACACTCAAAAAGACTGAGTGGAACAATGTTCCAGCCCAAGCCAACTTGGAAGGTCTGGAGGAAAGGTCTGTTACAATGGGGTTAAAAAGGGCCTTCAGTGCCAGCCCACCTGCACTGGAAAAAACTGGCTCCAGTTATCCAGGAACAGGCCAAGGGGCACCTGGCTCTGTGGAAGTAGTGGCAGCTTCCAGATTTCTAAGTCCAGGAATTGCCAAGGACACCTTGGAAGGTCAGAGGGAAAAGTTTGCTGCACCAGAGTGAGTGCAGAGCCCAGACCAGTGCAGCCCTCAGCACAGGCCCATCCTGAGAACCAGAAGCAGGCCTGCAGAGCCATCCTATAGGGATCCACCTGGCAGCTGCTTCCAGAGAACTCAGTCCACAGATGGTAAGAGATTGGGGGAAATTACAAAGAACTCTTTGCTATCTCTGAGGTAGGAGTCTATTGCTTTGCCCATACCTAGATCCAGATCACAGTCTGGACCCCAATCTCAGGAAAAGGAGTTTTTCTGCCATAGCAAAGTGGGAACACTCCTCATAGTCCCTGGGCAGAAAGAAGTAGTTGTGGTTATCCAATAGACTGGAGCACAGGCAGGAGAGCAGTCAAGCCTCTCATAAGACTTGAAGGAATTGAGGACCCTGGTGAGTGTCCCTGAAAGTTGCTATTAAAACCCTCAGAAACTTGGGACAGTGCATCCTCTACCCTGGAAGCAGAGCCCCACCTTAACAATGAACAAACAACAGAAGGAAAAAAAATCTGACTATAGATAATTACTTTGAACCTATGGAGGTTCAAAGTTGACACTCAGAAAATGATAGTCAAAGCTTCTGTGTCCAGAGCCTCCAAGAAAAATATGAATTGGTCTCAGGCTATGAAAGAGTTCAAAAAAGATTTGAAAATCAAGGGAGGTAGAGGAAAATTTTGAAAAAAAATGAGAGTGATGTGGGAAAAAATCATGAAAACCAAATCAGCAGCTTGATGAAGGAATTACAGAATAATATTGAAGAAAATAACATCTTAAAAACTGATTTTGGGGGCAGCTAGGTGGCACAATGGATAGAGCACTGGCCCTGGAGTCAGGAATACCTAAAAAAAAAAGTGAAATATCTCATTGGAAAAACAATTGACCTAGAAAAACAGATCCAGGAGAAATACTTTTTTTGTAGGTTTTTGCAAGGCAATGGGGTTAAGTGGCTTGCCCAAGGCCACACAGCTAGGTAATTATTAAGTGTCTGAGGCTGGATTTGAACTCAGGCACTCCTGACTCCAAGGCCTGTGCTCTATCTCCTGCGCCACCTAGCTGCCCCCAGGAGAGATATTTTTAAAATTATTGCACTATCAGAAAATCATGACCAAGGCAAGAGCCTGGACTTCATTTTTTAAAGAAATAATCCAGGAAAATTACTCATATTCTAGAAGCACAGGTAATAGAAATGGAAAGAATTCACCACTCATTATCTGCAAAAGATCCCAAAATAAAAGCTGCCAGGAATATTATAGCCAAATTTCAGAACTCTTAAGTGCAGGAGAAAATATTACAAGCAGTCAGAAAGAAATAATTCAAATATCATGGCACTACAATCAAGATAACTCAAGATTTAGCAGCTTCTACATTAAGGGTTTGTAGGGCTTGAAATATGATATTCCAGAAGACAAAAGAGCTCGGATTAAACTGAGAATCAACTACCTAGTAAAAGTATACATTCTCTTTCAGGGGAAAAGATAGACTTTCAATGAAATAGAGGATTTTCAAACTTTTCTGTTGAAATGACCAGAGCTGAGCAGAAAGCTCAATCTCCAAGTACAGGTCTCAGGTGAAGCATAGCGAGGGTGGACCAGAAGGGTAGATTATGAGGGATTTAATGATGTTAAACTAAGCAGTTTATTCCTGCATGGGCAGATGATACTGATAACTCATATGAACCTTCTCCTTTATTAGGGCCCTTAGAAGGAACATATATAAAAAAACACAGGAGGGAATTGAATTTGAAGATATGATTTGTTCAAAAGATGGAGTTAATGGAGGAGAAAAGAATGTACTGGGAGATAGGGAAAGGAGAGGTAGAATGGGAATAAGTTTTTTCATATAAAGGAGGCAATAAAAAGCTTTTGCAATAGAGATGAATGAGCAAAAGTGAGGGGAAATGAATGAGTCTTTGCTCTCATCAGCAATTGCTAAGAGGAAATAACAATGCACACCCAGTTAGATATAGAAACCCATCTTACCCTAGAGGAAAATAGGAAAGGAAAGGAATGGGAGAAAGGGGATGGGGGAAGGGAAGGGGAGGTGTAGGTGATAGAAGAGAGGGAAGATCATGGGAGAGGGTTCAGACACGATATACTTTTGAGGAGGGACAGAATGAAAGGAGAATAAATGGGAGTGGGGGGAACTAGGACAGAGGGAAATACATCTAACAATAGCAGCTGTGAGAAAAATACTAAAGCAATTTCTCTGATAGACTTATAATAAAGAATGTTATCCATCCCAAAGAAAACTGATGAGTATCTGAATACAAACTGAAGACACTCTTTCCCCCCAACTTCATTTTTCTTGAGGTTTCTCTTTCTTTGGGGGAGGAGGGGGAATTATGTTTACTTTTACAACATGACTATTGAAATGATATTTCATGGCTACATATTTTTAACCCACACAAAGTGACTGGCTTGACTCAATGAGGGAAGGAGGGTGAAAGGAAGAGAATTTGAAACTCAAGGTATTGGAAGTAAATATTGAGACTTGCTTTTGCTTGTAGATGGGGTAGAAAAAAGTAAAAATCAAAAATATAACTATGCTAAAAAAGAATAGATTTAAGAAGACACTTCCCTTTCTCATTTGTAGATGGAATATTATAAATGTGACACATTACATATAACTCTAGGCTACATACATTAAGTTTTTTCCCCTTTTTATTCTTTAAGAGACAGCCCTCAAGGAAAAAATAGGAAAAGGGACTCACTGGGAAATACAAGCAATTTATAAACAAAAGATAAAGTGAGAGGCTCCAAAAATATGGCATCATCTATCACAATGAGACATGATCTGAGTCAAGAATATTGTTGCAATAAATAGGAGAATATGAGGAGGGAAAAGCCAGGATAAAACAAAAAAAATGAAAGACTGTCTTTATAAGTATTGAAGCTATGTGCATAAACCAAATTCCTGGGATAATTTTAAAAGGCTATCTTAAAAGATTATCTTCTTTCAAAAACACTTGGATGGAAAAAAGCATACATATGAAGAGGAAATAATAAAAAAGACAAAGTATAGAGGAACTCTTAGAAAGTACTCTTAGAAATTCTCTGCTTGATGGGTGGCTAGGTGGCGCAGTGAATAAAGCACTGACCCTGGAGTCAGGAGTACCTGGGTTCAAAGCCGGTCTCAGACCCTTAATAATTACCTAGCTGTGTGGCCTTGTGAAAACCTAAAAAACCTAAACCTAAAAAAAAAAGAAACCCAACATTTGAGAATAGGATGTCCATGATAGGTAATAATAAAAAAAAACTATTAAAAATTATAATTTAGTTAAAAGAGGGTAACTGTGAAGTAACCTGGTTTTATTCACATCTTCATTTTCAGACAAAAAAATGAGGGCACCAAAAGTTATTGACACTTCCCAGGCACTCATGAGTCTGGTACTCATTTCTGGGTCACATTTTGCAGGAGTAGAATTCCTAAGGATTTACATTCTTAAAGTCCTTGTTGGAGCAGAGCAGTAATTTGAAAAACAAAATTAGTTTTCTCAGCAAAGTTAGTCTGTATCAGAAAAAGAATTCAACTTTGAAATTCAAAATTATTATATGTACTATAGTTGAGTTATGTGTACTAATGTTGAGATAAAATATGATATTTTAGGATCCTCATTTGCTGGCAAGTAAGGCTTTTGTTTCAGTGATAAATGAAGTACAAAAAATTACTGCTAATGATACTCTCTCCATTTAATATATATATAATTAAGGTTGTGATAAAGCTATACAGAGATAATTCATATTTCCAGAAACTCTTGGCAGGCATTATATGCCTATAAAAACAATAGTTGGCCAAACAATTCTACAGTTAGAAAAATAATAAGCATGGAAGTAGAAAAACTCATAAACATTAAACAAGATCCTGAATAAATCATTATATTCATCATATGGTTTTCAGTTTGTAAACCAGGTAACTGTTGAAAGGAAGCATTAGACATACCATTTTCAGTATCTTCAAGGGTGACTTCAGTTGAAAAGCTCATTCCAAAATTATATTTGATAGCATCAGTTTCTGTATTATCTCTGTCATTGTTTGAATGGATGCCTATGCCATATCTGTCAAATGCTGTGCTAGCAACCTGCTGATCTTCTATGCCAGGAAGAACATTCCGAGGGGAAGAAAGAACTCGTTTCCAGGTCGGGGACTTGAATGTATGAACAATATGTTCTGAATCCAAATGAGCTTCAATACAAATATCTTCTGAAATGCACACCTTGATGTCATGAACATTTTCTATAGTGACTTCTGTTTTACATTTGGAACCTGAATAGCAATTGCAATAAAATTTCTCTGAAAATTCTTTTAGATCCTCGAAGTTGGGCTTTCCATAACGCACATAACTTCTGCCCTTTTGAGTTCGAATACTGAATCTTTTAGAGTTCAAATGAAGGTAGTCACTAGAATTCCAGTTTTTTCGAACACAAGCTCCTTGATCCTGGCAAAGAACCTGGCTACACATTTTGGCTGCAAGAGTGGCATTGATAATATAAGGGTTCAGTGTAGTCCTCATGTAATTGTCTAAGACCGTGCATGTTTTCTGTGGAAAAGAAAATTAGGATCAAAAAAGTCAAAATGTGATAGGACAATTAATTATAGGAATACTTTGATTAGAGATCAAAAATAAACTTTTAAGACAATACCAGAAAACTGAAAATTTCTTTCTTTATAAAAAAAAGAAGAGGATATAGCAAGGAATAGAAAATGCTTGGAACAAATTTTACCCATTTCCCTCCATGTATACTTGGAAACTTCTTGAGCATGCCTTCTTCCCCCAGGAACCACATCAATGAGAAATCTCACTATCCTGTAAGATTAAATCAGTCTTTGTTCTCACATATCACCAACACCTCTTCCTTTCTGATTAAAACAAACCCATGAGTTCTAAAACCTCCAATACAGTCTTCTCCAAATTTCCCACTAGCTAAGTGTTTTTTTTTATTCTTTTGGATTTTCCATCATGCCCTTACTCTTTGCACCTCTTCCCCCTTCATCCCCTATACACATTACTTTTCATTTCCTTTCCTATATAGTTTTGCCCCATTAGATTGTAAGCTCTTTGAGGGCAAAGTTCTCTTTTCATTTATATTTGTAGCCCTAGTATACTTAGCAATTGACCCATAATAGATGCTTAGTAAATATTTATTGATTGACTGATTTTTATAAGCAAGATTATTGAATTATTTTAATATAGTCAAATGAATATTCTTTGTGCAAGTTCCTAAATCTCTGAACCATTAGTCAAGTTGAAGTCTAAACCAAATTTCCATAAATGTCTCAGTGAAATGTTATAAGTAGAGAAGCTCCACAAAATTTGTCAAACAAATTTGAACAGCTTTGCAGAGACAAGACAATTCTCTAGGTGGTAAACAAGGAAGGTACATGAGTACAGGTTATGTGAGAAAGTTACATAGTCCAAAATAGTAGAACGTGAATGACAGTCCAAGTGAAATGACAGTCCAAGTGATTTATCTTAAAATTAGAAACATAGATGCTCCTCAAACTTATTAACATAGCATGAGTTTCAGAAGTCTTTTCTCCTCATGATCAATGGTGACTGATGAATTACCAAGCCATTCTATTCCAATAATACAATGCTGAACTTTTGAGTTCTAGGACTTGAAACTGAGTTCCATTTCTGATACTTATTACCTGTGTGACCTTAGGGAAGCGACTTAAACTCTCTGGGTCTCAGTTCCTTCCCTGATCTGCAATTAAAATGAAGGAGTTAATGCAGAAAAATTCTCAAGTCTCCCTATCTCTATATCTATTAGTCTATTATCTATCATGATATAGCAAAAGGGAAAAGGAGACCAAGAGACCTAAAATCTTCACTTTAAATCTAGTCTTCATCTTTCTTTGTTCTCTAATTTGTCTAGTCAATGAAAATAGCTCTATCTTCCATTGGAGAGGTGGGGGTGGACTAGGCAAGCTCACAAAAGTAGTAAGATGGGGTTTTGGCAAATTGTGAAACTTCTCTATAACTATGTGTGTGTGTGTGTGTGTGTGTGTGTGTGTGTGTGTGTGTGTGTGTGTGTGTGTATTAACTTTCTCCTCCCTGTTAACCAGTCTCTGACTTCAAACTTGAGAGAAAAGGAATAGAGAGGCTTCTAGCATACTAGCAGCTAATTCCCCAAAATATCCTTCCTATTACAAAGGTGTTTAGTCAGGCAATCACCTAATGACCTTCCTAAAGTTTCTGTCCTAATTGGACTGGTCTTCTTGTTGTCTCTAGAAGACACTTCATGCATTTTCACCTCCAAACATTTATGTCACATCACTACTTTGTCTGAAACTCCCTTTACTGTTCTTTACTTATTCAAGTCTTACACAATATTTTAAGGTATAGTTCAAAAAACATACTTTTTCTCATTAAAATTGCCTGATTATGTTTGTCCACCATAATATCTCAGAAGTCTATTAACATTTCCTTTTCTGAGCTTTGTGACTTTATGTATATTGTATTATATTGAGCTATTTATTTTCTGCATTATTATCTAATTTTTCCAGATTTTTTCCTCTATTGGATTTCAATTTCCTAAAAGATATGAGTTATATTCTATTTCTCTCTGACCATCACTTAAGCTTTCTGGCCAACACTTAAACTCAGTGCTGTATATAAAGGTATTCATTAAAATATTAGTTAGTTGCTTCTATTTAAAATCAAGATATTTAAAGAAGAGACTTTATGAATAAGCTACCTTCTGTTAAAAAATGCACGGAATAGAAAAATGGAAGATCAGAATCACAAAAAAATGACTTTGAAAGCTTGAAGCCTATGTAGAATTTATTTTGAGTGTAAAAAAAAGAAAACAATTCCTTTTATTTACAATTCTGTTCTTCTATTCTACTATGTTTATTTTAATATTTAAGTTGGGAATAAAAATAAATAACATTTTAAAAATAAAAACCTTAGAGTTTAGACCCCAAATCACTGATCACAAAATCACAAAATGCAAAATATCAGAGATTAAAGGGACTTCAGAAACCCTTAAGTCCAACTCATAACTGAGCAAAAATCCACTCCTCAACATCATTGACAAGTGTTCACCTAAAATAATTTCAGTAGGCAAAGAACCACTACTTTCCAATAGCACGATTAATTTTTAAACAGCTCTAATAGTATCTCCTTAAAACAAATCTAAAGCTTTCTCTCTGCAACTTCTGCCTAACTGCAGTTCTGCCTTTGGGGACCAAGTAGAACCAGTCTCCTTATTCTTGACAGGTTGCGGTTCACTATAGGAGCTCAGTGAATGCTAGCTTATTATTGTTAGGTTATTGGTTTGGGTAAATGTTTAGCTAGTCAAATGATATATGTGATAGATGACTACAAAGTCCATCTAATTCCCTATAGTCCAGTTAATTCCTCAGAGAGCAAGTGCTTCTATACCTCTGCTATCCCTTTTGGTTTCAAGATCAATGGGGAAAAATGAATAATTCACCTACCTCTTTTCTCACTGCATGAATATAATTCCTTTGTCCTTATCACTGAAGCAGTAAAGTCCCCCATCCCATTAAGAAATCCTGGCTTACCACTGGAGCTTAATTGAATTCATTCACACATTAACATTTTACATGCTGTTACACCTTACAACATAACTCTGACAGCTCCAAAAGATAGAATTACAGAATAAAGAACTTGGAAGAGATGGAGAGAGGGGAATAAAAGAGTTGATATGGAAAAGAATAAAATTACAGGTATAATGAGAGCATACAATATTTGGGAGACACCTTGTGATACTTTGGAATCAATTGGAGATAAATAGAACCTATTATCAAAGAAAAGTGGAAAATATTCTACAAAAGAGTTGGAACTTTATTTGTTAGAATAAAAATTCTCTTCAGTCATTGTGCAAATGATCAAAACAGCTTCTTAAAGAAGAAATATCTTACTTTTCTAATACTAAAACTACAAAACCTTTTTTGTGTGTTTTAGATCCCTTTGGCTATCTGATGAAAACTATGTACTCCTGCTCAGAGTAAAGTTTTTAAATGCATAAAATAAAACACGGGATTACAAAGAAAACCAATCATATTGAAAAACAGTTATCAAAAAAACTATCTTTAATGGAGTGACACTAGGTTAAAAATCTGTTACAGAAACAAAGAACTTAGCATATGTTCAAAGAATTCTATTATATGACTTTCACAATAATGAATTACACAGAATTTCTCACCAACTCAATTTACCTGGCTTCGTGTAAAATTTAGACTTCCCCACATTATTATTCCAGAGACACCTAAGGCAACAGATTCTCCAATAGTATTTACAAGGTCATCCTGAAAACATTAATAATAGAGATAAGTCGAATAAAGACAAAACAAAAATATTTTACAAAGAATAGTAGAAACAGATATAAATAGATTGACATCACAATTATATTAAGTACTCTTTTAATATGTATTATATCCACCAAAAGAATGTAAGTTTCTTGAGGACAGTTAACTGTTTTTCATTAGACCATAGAATCCTTGATTTAGAATTGAATATAACCTTTTTGGTCCAAAAACCTTCATTATATAGATGAAGAAATGTAGCAAGGTTGGTGGTTTAGCATTGCTCTCACATGTATTTAAGAGTCAAAATTCAAATTCAGATCCTGTCTATCACTCTTACCACCAATGAATAGTTACTTGTACTGCGCCTTGAACTTAGTAGGTACTAATAAATATTTATTAAATAAATGTAGTATTTCCTGCCACCTCCACCAAGTTAGTCATGAGTAAACCATGATTTTGTTATAATTATTAATGATTGATAACAATATTTTACAATAATTTCTCATTTAATTCATATTTCATACTTTCTTACTGTACAATTATTTCTCATTTGGAGGGCTACCTTGTATATTCATACATACATATGTGTTAGTATATGTTTCTATAATTGCTTAACAAATTTACAAAGATCTAACAATATTAAACAAAACTTTTAAAACTTCCATTTTTCCCTTTGTGCCAAATAATGGCACTAAAAATCCTACACATGTCCTCAAAGTCTATAAAATCCTAAACTCTTATGCTGAGTTGAACAGTCTTTTAAAAATAAATTTCAAGTACTACCACCACCAGTCTGTCAGGCTTTATCATGGTTTACTCACCTCAGAAAGATATTGAGATGAGGCATCTTCAAAAACTGGACGCATGTATACAAAAATTGGAAGAGGCTTATTGATATTGACTACTTGAGAAACCCGAATGGCTTCCTTAATACGATTACGTACAAATAAATGAATCTTATGAGAATTCTTTAGCTTCTTGGATATATAGATGGATGGGAAAAGTGCAGTGCTCTCTTTCCACAACCAATTCAGCTCATTGTTTCTTGCTATTTCTATATCAAAGCAATTTCCATTGTAATTGGAGCCCTTATAATAGTTATAACAATCAGGAAAAAGGTAATAGCCCCATAAGTGATTAGGCCGCAGGGATTTCCCCAATCTTAACGTCTCTTCCATAAAATTCCTTGCAGCCTTTTCAAAACCTTTTTGGGCAGCCTTATGGGCCTCAATATCATTTAATTTGATATTTAGTTGATGAATCAGTTCAATAGACCGAGTCCGATAAATTTCTTTTGGTTTCCAGTTTCTTACCCAATTAGGCCTCCAGTTTTCCCAGTCAATAACCACCAAACCAAATGTATCTTTTTTTGGAATATAGTAGATAATATCTTTCTTTGCTTTGGCTAAATGATTCTTTAAAGATGCTAATTGGGGGATCCCTTCATTCCGAGCTTCACCTGTTATTTCATTTATATAAGGATAGTAGCCAAGCCTATCTGTGTAAAATATTGTGATATTCTGATCTATAGCTTTCCTGTGAGTGCTTCCAACAAAGGAAAAGAGGCTCAGATCCAATGATAACTTAAACTTCTCAACACACTTTTCCGTGGGAGCATTCCAACCCATGATAAAAGGGAGACCTGGGACAACAGGAGGTGCACGGAAAGCCAGTACCATATAGTAAGGAAGCAAAAGGATGACAAGCACTATGTAGTATGTTCTGCTGCAGATCACATAACTGCCAATGAAAATCTGGGAAATTGTTTGTATTTCCATTGCAGAATCACCACCAAATTCACTGTGCTTCTATTTCCTTTGGGTTAGCTGATGTTTCAGACAAACCTAAAAGGTAAGAGAACAGAAAGGTAAATGCCAGCCACTAGAAGTGGTGAGTTCGTATGAAGGTCACACTATGCTCTGATATTCAATTTCTTACTTCATGAACATTTTTTGCAAATTGTTTCATATATTATCAAAAAAACTTCATCAGCTATGTTTGAGCATCAGTGAATGAATGCTTTGCTGACAATCTCTCAGACTTAAAAAGAAGACCTTTCTTAAATATTAGAACGTGAAAAAAACAAATTCTTGGGGCGGCTAGGTGGCACAGTAGATAGAGCGCTGGCCCTGGAGTCAGGAGTACCTGACTTCAAATCCAGCCTCAGACACTTAATAATTACCTAACTGTGTGATCTTGGGCAAGCCACTTAACCCTATTTGCATTAGTAATAGCATAAGTATTTGGATTCATTCTTATTTTCAACCATATATAGGGACTTTGTCCTATGTTCAAAATTTGAATGGCAAATTCTTGAAAGCAGAGCCTCCGTCCATTTTCTTATTCTCTCAAGGTAGCTGAGAAACCCTCCCTAGGAAAAAAAGTTAGCTGGGAAACTCCCCTAAACAATTAGAGAGGTATATAAGACCTATTCATTTTCTGGGGTAAGAAAGGCACCTCCTTGGTAAACAATATAAATATGCTCATTGGTACCAAGTTAAGACAATAAAAAACTCTTTTCAATGTCTAGGGTAGACCACTGGAATTGCAAGCATTTTCTTCCCCTAGAAAAATAAACCTGAATTCAAAATAGATAATTTGAAAACTATATCTTTCTCCCTATATTCTCCCTTCTAACCCTTTAAATAATTAACATCCCCCAAAATTAAAAAAACAGGGGAGGGGGAATGTAGTTTGGGCTTTTGGTCCATATCCCTAATTCTACATGGTCTTTGAAAACATGAGAAAACTTTAACAATTGATGCCTGATGTTCCTGAGGTTGAATTTTTCATTACTCACAAAAAGTCTCCAAATATAGATTCTTACAACTTCCACAAACAAATTTTAACAAAGGTTTGTTTAAATAAATAAAAGTCTATCTAAGTTTATGGACTGTTTCCAGTCTACCTTTGTGTTTGCAAAGAATAAACTAATAAAAGTCAAACAAATGACTAATAGCCAATTAAAAAAATAAATGGGGAAAAGAAGGAAACAAACTTTACCTCCAAAAAAGAGAAAGTATTTGTAATAAACCACCAAGATAATAATTGTGGCAAGATATACTCTATGGCCCAGGGCTCTCTGCTGACATGGATCATAATAATAGCATGTCTATAGTGCTTTAAGATTTGCAAAGTATTTTACATATATTATCCCACTTTATCTTCCCAATAACTCTATGAGATAGATGTTATTCTTATCCTCAGTTTAGAGATGAATAAACTAAGTACTTAGAGAAGTTAAAGGATTTACACAAGTACCAAATATGTGAGGTAGGATTTGAATTTGGATTTTCCAGACTTAAGGTCTAACACACTGTCCACTTGGTCAGTAAAGTGCTACATTCCCTTTGGCTCATTGTTCCATTCCAGAATTGACTCTAGAAAATCTCTAAACATAACTTTTATATATAACTTCCATAAAAGTGGATAACAGGATTTCTATCTCCATAAAAGTACTCATGTTAGCAAATACATATCAGAGAGATAGCCACCTTTCTTTTGTAGGATCATAAATTTAGTACTGGAAGGCAATTTAAATGCCATTCAAATTTCACCTAATGAGTTAAGCTGTGACCTTCAAGCTCTAAATCTAAAATTCCTTTATTTTAAAAAAATGTCATTTTACAGATAAGGAAATTGAGAACCAAAGAAATTGAACATTTAACCTTTTAAGAAACAGTAAGTGACAAATGTGAGATCTTAACCCCACTCTCCCTGCTCCCAGGTCTCTTTGCTTTGCACAGTTTTGCAGAAGGCAAAGTACATATACAGGAACCTATAAACAAATACAGAAGATAAAGCCTTCACAGAAGCCCGTGAATTTTTCCTTGAAAAATGGGATCAAATTAATAAAAATCACAGTGATGCTGTTAAGGCTTTGAAGGTATGTTTAGGACACTGGGAAATAGGGATTTGTATTAACCTAGAGGGCAATACAGTTTGTTCACTGCAGGCTTGAATAGTCCAAATAATTGCTGATCTTAAGAGTAGCTACACAAAGGCAACGATGAAGATCCCGACTCCTTCACCTTTAGGCTGCTGTACTTCTATAGCTCCAGGAGACATGAGGTTAATTCTTTCTCTCTAATAGTCATCTATACAAAGTCATTATGCATATTCCCTCTACACTCACTTCAAGTCAATATAGTTAACACAGTGCCTGGGCAGCTATATCCAACTCTCTGAGATCCCATTTTGGGTTTTTCCTGGTAGTTATTGGAATAGTCACTATTTCCTTCTCGGGGTCATTTTACAGATGTGGAAACTGAGGTAAATGAGTTGAAGTCACTTGCCAGGGTCACCCAGCTATTAAATATTTGAGGTTGGCTTTTAACTTATGAATAGTATTCTTCTTCATTGATTCCAAGCCCATTAGTCTATCCCCTGCACCACCTAGCTGCCCACCTGGAAGTTTAATAAATACTCCCTAAGATGAAAACCAATTAGAAGTTAGTTGTCTTTGTTTCACTTAATTCATCTTCATCTGTTACAATCCCTAGTTTCCTTAATAACTCAGCCCTAGAGCCATCTTCTATATGCTTTGTAAGATCATCAGTGAGGAGACAGCTAAGTGGTGCAGTGATAGAGCACTAGCCCTGGATTTAGAAGGACCTGAGTTCAAATCCATCTCAGATACTTAATAATTACCTAGTTGAGTGACCTTGGGGAAGTCACTCAATCCCATTGCCTTGCAAAAAAAAAAAAAAAAACCAAAAAGTTCATCAGTGAGGATAGTAAAGGTATCTAATTCCTGAGAAAGCTTACAAACTTTCTACCAAAAAATGCAATTACCCCATAGAGCCAAGCAAGACATTATACTCTCCCAATTTAGTGAAATTAGACCTCAGATAACTTGACAACACTCTTGATTGTCCTTAATGAAGGGAGTAATAAATATTTCCTCTCTTTTCTCCATTTGTTCACAATTTCAAACTTTTTCTAGTAGTCAAAAAGTTATAGTAATATTGATTAGTCTAGGATTATCAAAATTTATTCGGATAAATTAAAATACCTTGAATCTAGGAACAAAGAATTAGAGCGCTTATCTTTCAGTAGTTGATATTTGCAAAAATTTCTGAAATGGTCCTAGTTTTCAGTGGAAAAATGCAATTAGATAAGATTAGGTATCTAATATATTGGCCCAGGAATATAAAAGTCTAATTAGAAGAGCTTTCTCCTCTCAAAATAATGTAATTCTTATCAAATGAAGAGATTTTAAATGCTTATTCAATGATCCTTCAGGTTATTCCTCTTGTCAAGTCAGTAACCATTTATTAAGACCTTGTATTGTCTCCTCTATATGTTGCCTTCATCTCATACTAAAGCCTATATCCCTGGGGCAGAGAGTCTGGAGACTCAGTTTCAGAATTCAGAGGAGGTTGACACCCTTATTCCCCTCACTCCCCCCCCCCCCCCAACTCTCTAGCATTAACCTTATATGAGTATCCTAGGGCCTGGCTGGCTCTCAAGTCATAGGATATCATCTTACCATACCTCAGTTGAAAGTATGCTTTCTATTGTTTTTCCCCAGAGGCAAAAATTCCTAACTTTGATCCTCAAGCAAGCTCAGTCCTCAGTTGTCCAAGTGGGAAAGTATCAGCCCAGTCCTACTCCCGTAATTTTCCAATAGCAAAGATTAATTTTTTCCCTAAAAGGTAACAAAACTTTATCTAGCACTTGCTCTCCCTGCCTTTTCCTGATCCCTCTTAAAGCTAATCCCTTCTGTCTATTGATTATCTCTGATTTATTTTATATGTATACATAGATATGTGTGTGTTTGTATATATACAAACACACACACACACACATACACAGAGGTGTTTGCAGAGTCTTGCTTTCATTAGTGTGAGCTCCATAAGCACTTTTTTCTTTCTTTGTATCCAATATTTAGTACAGAATAAGCATTTAAGAAATGCTTGCTTCATGACTAGCTAGTTAAGTATGGAGAGATCTCCATGGAGCAGGGAGTAGACTCCGGTCCATATAAAACAACTAGTTCAATGACTGCAGGAGAAGACTTCTTAGAAGGGTAAGAAAGTTGACAAACTGCATTTCCTGACTCTTATAGTCTGTGCTACAGAAAATGAACTGACAGCATCATAAGGTTAAAAGTGAATTAATCCATTATAGTCTTCAGGGAAGTATAGAGGCAGCTAAGGAGCTGGTGGTCAAAAAAGAGTTGGGATCTCTCTCCTGATCAGGTAGAGTGACAGATCACACCCAAGAACCCAACTAATGATCTCCAATCCAGAAAATGTATATAGTTCCTATAGATATCAGAACCATAAAACAGGAGAATGAGAAAAAAGTTATGGAGAAACTTGGGAACACTCAATATTTTTAAATATAAAATATTTATAATATAAATATAAATAAATATATATATAAATTAAATAAATAAATATAAATATAAAATTTTAAAATATAAAAACCATGATTATTCCACTACTGCTCTCTGTAGAAAGGTGTTCCCTGCCCTGACAGAACAGAAGGTGAACAGACCTTCTTCACCTAGGGGATGGGTTATTTGCATGTAAATTCAAACAGAAACATCTCCAAAGCACATGATCAAATTGAACCTATACTGAGCATGGTCTGCAGCTCATTTCTATAAGCTGGAAAAGCTATTATAGAACTCTTATAATCACTTGCCTCTATTAAGGGTTAGAAAGGGACCATCCTCCAAAGATTTGTGTCTTCTGATGGGGGGAAAGTTAGAAATTAAATTAAGAACATGCAAAAATTATTTGGATCCAGCTTTTAATCCATTTAAGGCATTTCAATTCAATAAATATTTATTGTCAAGAAATTCAATTGTCTAGGAACAAAACAATGAATGTGAATACTCTATCCCATACACCTTTTTTAAGTGATTCTATTCTAAGCTATTTAGGATTGTCAGTACTATGATTTTATTTATTAAAATTAACAAGGTAATGTTGTAGTAGGGGTATATCTTCATACTTTGTTCTGAACAGTTCCTGTACCATCCCTTAGAAATCTCAGCTTTTCCTATGGAAACAATTAGCATTCCCATGTAGATGACTCCCATATCTACATATCTAGCCTTCAACACTTTCTGGAGATATCTAGTAGATATTTTCCCCAGGATATTCCTTGGAGAGATCAACATCAAGATATCTAAAACAGAACAAATTATTTTTCTCTCTAAATACCACCACTCCCTTCTACCTTACTTCTACTGAGGTCATTATCATTCTTCTAATCATTCAAAGAGTCAGCTCTCCCCCTCTCACCCTTTCCACTCAATCAGTTGCCAAGTCTTCAACTTTTATCTTTACAATCCCTCTCACATGTATCCTCCTCTCTTTACTCAGCAAAAACTCCCCAGTTATGCTTCTTATACCCCTTGTCTGGACTATTGTAGTTTTCTTATTGGAGAAAGGGAAAGGGAATAAGCCAACTTTATATTGTCACTTGGATTTTCCTCTTTCCCTTTTAAAATCAGATTAGCTTCTAAGTTATCTATTCTATGAGTTTTTTAAAAGTAGTTCATAGTTATTATTTCAATGAGTTTTTTTGCTCTTAATTTTGTTGATCTTGTTTTTATTTTTAGAATTTCCATTTTTGTGTTTAGATGGAGATTTTTGATTGATTACAGGCATTATGTTAAACAATTTACAAATGGTTGCTTGATTATTGTTCATTGTCTTGCTCAGATTCCTCCATCTCTGAAAAAGAATCAGAAAGGCTAGGCAATGTTAAAAAAAATAGGGTTTTTAATTTGATGCATCTAAGATGCTAAACTAAAATTATCCCAGGGAGTTTGGAGGAAGAACAAGAGAAGGGCTACAGAACAGTCTTCTGGTCTCTCATACTTGGGTAGCAACCAAACCCCACCAAAGTTGGATAGCTCACAGACTCCAGACACTGGAACTAGAACTGACAGAATCAAAGTCATATCAGAGAAGAAACAATAGAGAAAGAACATAACCAGGGTTGTTACCAGGGAGTCACAGTCATGGTCATCAGACTATAACAGGAGGAGGGAGTTCATAATATGGCCTAGTGCTAAACTGGGATATCTCAGATTCAAGGCAACTCAGAAGTCAAGGAAGCTCAGGTGTAGCAAAATAAGGAATGAAATTCCCTCAAGTGAGTCTAATTGGTCCCCACCTACTAAGGTATAGGAAAAGAAATTCCAAACAGCTAGGAAACTGTCTAGTTTCAAAGGTTCATAGCACAGAAATTGGAATTTCTAGATTAAAAAAAAAAATATATATATATATATATATATATATATCTCTGAAAAAAAGAGGGTTTGTTTTTGTCTTTTCTTGGATTTAACATAATGACAAGCATTTCAAACAAGCCATACAAACACATCCATCATGAGTAAGGGCAACCAGTATTCCTGTTCTTTGTCCCTTGCTTTCTATTCTTTTCTATTCCTGTTACAACTTTCTAGAGGAAAACAAAAAAGCCTCACCATATCCCACACACTGTCATAGATCAAATATTAAGATTCTAAGCAAATAATATTAAAAACAGAATGCATATCCAATAACATTCAATTTCATTTCCTCAAATGCTCTTTCTTTGCTGCTCCTTCCTTTACTGGATCAAAGATTGTGACATCCAGGACAGAATCTTTTAAAAATAACTAAGAAGACATACACCCATTTGTTTATCAGTGTTTCTTCAAATAACCGGGCAAAAGTAGTTTCTCATAATTTCATCATTTCATTCTCTTGATGTGAATTCTCTTTCCTTCAACTTTATCTTGGCAATTGGGCTTTTTTTCTTTTTAAAATCAAATTAGATGGGGGCAGGTAGGTGGCACAGTGGATAAAGCACCGGCTCTGGAGTCAGGAATACCTGGGTTCAAATCCAGTCTCAAACACTTAATAATTACCTAGCTGTGTGGCCTTGGGCAAGCCACTTAACCCTGTTTGCCTTGCAAAAACCTAAAAAAAAGAAAAAAAAAGTCAAATTAGAAAAAAAATCAAATTAGCTTCTAGATTATCTATTTTATTATTTTTAAGTAGTTCCTAGTTATATTTATTATTTCAATGGGATTTTTTCTTTTAATTTTGTTGATCTTATCTTTAATTTTTAGAATTTTTGTTGCTATTTAGGTGAAGATTTTGATTTGTGACTTTTTAAAGTTACATGTCCAAAAGAATTGTTCTCTCTTTTGTTAATAGTAATAATAGCTAATGTTATATAGTATTCTAAGGTTTTCAAAGATTTTAACATATATTCTCAGCATATCAAAGAAAATTTTCAGAAATATACATTTCCTCTAAATATTGCTTTAGTTGTATCCCAATTGTTTCAATATATCATCTCATTGCTGTCATATTAGCTAGTTTTCCTTTTATTTATTCTTTTTACTCAACAGCTCTTCAGTATTAAAGTTAGTCCCCATTTTAGCTTGAGTCCTTGAAAGTCCCCTAATTGATTATAATTTTTCTGTTGTGGTAAGCAAAGGATGTTCAATATTTTCTATTTTCTGCATCTATGAACAGATGAGAAATTAATATATCCCTTTCTATTAACATTCAATTATCAAATATTCCCTAAAAGAGAAGGAAAAAAAGACAAGATAGATTCACAAGGGAACATTATTTAACACTTAATGAATAATTAAAATGCTATTTTGAATACTATTTACAAAAAAATGGAAAAAAGAAAAGATCGTATCAACAAATACAGTCTTGTTAGTTAAAACAGGAAGAGAAAAAACAAACTATTGAACACTATATCTAAAAAAGTAAACACTTTTGAATAAAATATTATCAAAGAGGCTACAATTTTTAATAAGTATACACTATAATCAAGTTGGGTTTCTACTAGAAATGTAAAGTTAGTTCAATATTAGAAAAACAATAAATATAATAGACCATATCAAGAACAAAAACACCAGTAATAATCAAATTATATCAATAGGGTCTTTAAAGGTTTTTGAAAAACATACAATACCCACTTCTGTTTAAAAAAAATTTAAAACAGGAATAAATATTATATATATATATCTATCTAACAAAAATAAAATAATAAATATATAAAACTAAAAGATCATATATATGTATGTGTCTGCATATACACATACACATATACATATATGTGTATGTTTGCATATATGTATATACACACATATATATTCATTTCATTAAGATTTGGGTAAAACAAAGCTGTCTGTCATCACCATTTTTATTGATAGATTTCTGGAAGCTCAGTCAGTCAATTAATAAACATTTATTAACCATCTGCTATGTCCCAGACTGTGGACTAAATGTCTGAGGATTTAAAGAAAGATAGAAGACAATCATTATCCTCAAAAAATTCACAATCAAATGGGAGAGACTAAGTGCAAAGAAATGTACACAAACATCTCATGTATAGGATAAATTGAAAATAATCAGCAGAGGAAAGACATTAGAACTGAGAGATTGGGGCGGCTAGGTGGCATAGTGGATAAAGCACCGGCCTTGGAGTCAGGAGTACCTGGGTTCAAGTCCAGTCTCAGACACTTAATAATTACCTAGCTGTGTGGCCTTGGGCAAGCGACTTAACCCCATTTGCCTTGCAAAAAAAAAAAAAAAAGAACTGAGAGATTAGGAAAGGCTTCCTATAGAAGGTAATATTTTATCTGGAATTTGAGAAAAACTAAAGAAGCTACAACAAAACTAGGAAAAAGAAATAGAGGGAATAAATACAAAGGAAATGAAATTATCAAAATTTGCAGATAAGTTACATAGAGGGCATCAAAGATTTAAATAAAAATTAATTAAAGAATTCTTAACTTCAACAAAGTAGTAGGATGCAAAATAAAGTCACATAAATCAATCTTTTCATAAATGTCAAAAAAAATCCAATAGAAAGAAATAGAAACAGAAGTCCCATACAAAATAACTACAAAATGTATAAAATATATATATATATATAGAAATTACATGAATATATTTACCAAAAACTCTTAATAAAATAGACACACCTTACTAATTGGGGAGATGTTCATTATTGAAAACTTGGACACTGCCAGTGTCCAATTTATATCAAATTATAATACTTATCTGTTAGTATTTATGTGTCAGCTAGGTGGTACAGTGGAAACTTATCATTCAATCAGTCTCATCAATAAGTATTTATTAAGCAGCTACTAAAGTCAGTCACTGTATTAGAACTTGGAAATACAAAGGTAAAAATAAAATAATCTTTGTTCTCAAGAAGTTTGCATTCGATTGAGATAATCATTTATATAAATAAGTATATACAAATGCAAGTTAATTATAAGGGTGGAAGGGAGGTTATTAACAGCTGTGAAGATCAGAAAATTTCCTTGTCTGTCATTTGAACACACAGTTTCAAAAGAAACAAGGAATTCCAATGTGATGTTGAATTCAGCTTCAGTAGGAGTGGATTATGTACCTACGTGTACAAAGCATTGATCAAAGTTTAGTATAACTCTTCCTTGTGACAGTAGATAGTATGATCATTTGGCAACAGTTGGTTGATACTCATAGCCCTGGAAAACACCTCAGTTTTAAATCAACCTATTTGCCTCTAAGAACTGTTCCAAAGTCAGGTAAACAGCCATTCCATTATTTTTAATGTCCAATGACAGGAAATTCTATAATCTCCTCAACATTTCAGTAATGTCATTTATTAGACTAGTTTCACAATAACTAGGAATTACATAAGATAAATTAAGTCCATCCATGGGTCAAAGCAAAACCTAAAAAGGCATTAAGCTGATTCATTAAAGGGAAAGGGAAAGGAGAACAATGAAGAACCAGGAAACACTGATCATAAATCAGATTAACTAGGAGTTAGCTTAACCGAGATTTATCCCATCTACATCATGCAAGACCAGCTGAAGGTTGGAAGCACACCTGTATTTCTTATTTGACTTCAGAACTTTCGAGTCAAATCACCTTCTTATTGAAAACTTGGAAGCTTGAATAAAAAGAAAAGAAAAAGAAATCTTTATCTGGTCAACTTGTTTCACATAAATCACTACTTTGCTAAATAGCGTATAAAACAAGACTGTTGGCATCGCTATATGAACCAAAAGCAAACACCCTCCCCCCCCAAAAAAAAACAAGAGATTTAGTGAAAAGGACCTGAAGTCAAGAAGTCTTGGGTACACTCTAAAATGACTTTAGGCTTAAGTCTTGGACATGAAATCCAAGTTAGAGTAATTTTTTTCTCTTATTTTTATTTCTTTGCTCAAACAGAGTAAAAGGAAAGGTAGCAATAGTAAGAGTCATTTGTCAGGGCAGTTAGGTGGCACAGTGGTTAGAGTACCAAAACTGGAGTTAGGAAGAGTCTTCCTTCCTGAGTTCAAATCTTCCCTCAGATACTTACCAGCTGTATGACCATGGGCAAATAACTCTACCTCAGTTTTCTCATCTGTAAAGAGGGCTAAAAAAGAAAATGGCAAACCATTCCAATAGGCATCCTCAAATGGCATCACTAAGATTCAAACACAACTGAAATGACTAAATAGCAAGGAATTTGACAGTTATACAGAAATTATTAGACAATACCTGGTGAAAAGAGATTGAATTTGTAAGAGTTGGCAAACAGCTACATAAATCTCATGATAAATATTGACAGTGTCTTAAAGACTATCTGTATATTGCAGGGATTGAATATTAGAGAAACTAATATAAACCCAGAAATATATGAACAGCAAAGTAGGAACATAATGTCCATTACTTTCTTTTTTAAGTCTTTATGGGCAGTGAGTAAATGATGCTTATAGGAAAAATGATGATGACATATTAGTTGAATATATAGGTATGGAAAATTATCCATGATCTCAGTCCTGCTATTGCCATTGTTCCCACTATGATCCTCCTCATCCCTCTAACTAACTTCCAAGGAAGTCCTACTTGGAATACCAAATATACTAGTGGGAAGCAAACCAGTTCTAGTAGAAAACGAAGTGTCCCAAAAGTAAGGCAGATCTGGAATCTAATGTTATTTACATACACTTATTAGGACTAAGGTTGAACTTCAGTTTTTTCAACTAATGCAAAGAAGCAACATGATATGATAGAAAGAGTCAAAATACCTGGATGAAAATTTCCACTCCAATACTGACTAGTTATATGTTTCAGCATCACATTGAATTCAACATCACACACACACACACACACACACACACACACACACACACACATACACACACAGTTTCCAATCTTTATGACTATTGTCAACTCATTACCCTCTTAGCTTTCTCACATTTTATATGGAGATAATAATTTTTGTACTGTATACCTAAGAAAACTATTTAGTTCACTTCAAGAAACACTTATTAAATGATTTGCTTTGTCTTATTTTTTTAATGGTTTTATTGTTTTTTTAACATTATCAGAGTTTTTTCCATGGTCCCTCTACTGTCCCTTCCCAAAGAGCTATTCTATATAACAAATAGTATTCAAAAGGTTTTCCTTTTCTGTTTTTTAACAGAGAAGAAAAAATCAGCATAACTGATCAATCAATCAATACATTTAAAAAAATTCTAAAAATATATGCAATCTGGGGCAGGTAGGCGGTGCAGTCAGGCAGACCTGAGTTCAAATCCAGTCTCAGACATAAGCTGTATGAACCTGAGCAAGTCTTTTAACCTTAATTGCCTACACATTCACTTATACACAGATATACATGTGAGTATATATGCAATGTGACTGTATAACCTATACCAAATTTTTACCTTCTCAATGAGGGAAGGGAGGAAATGAATTTGAAACTAAAAATTTTTTAAATTAAATGTCAAAAATTATTTTTAACATGCAATTGGAGGAAATAAAATATTAAATAGATAATTAAAAATAAAATGTATTCACTGTACAACACATATACCACTTTATAAATGTTTGTTGTGTGCAGAGCATTGGGTGAATCACTGGAATATTTAAAACTTAGGAGGTCTCAGACCTGATGGAACTGTATGGGTAGATCTATGAACTTATATTTTCTTTTTTCTTTTTTTTTTTTTAGGTTTTTGCAAGGCAAATGGGGTTAAGTGGCTTGCCCAGGGCCACACAGCTAGGTAATTATTAAGTGTCTGAGGCTGGATTTGAACCCAGGTACTCCTAACTCCAGGACGGGTGCTTTATCCACTATGCCACCTAGCTGCCCTGAACTTATATTTTCAAGAGCAGACAACTAGGCAGCACTTTGGGCCTCAAGGCCTTGGAATAAAATAATCATCAGAACTTAGTGACTGAGATCTAGGCCACCCTGGAATCAGAACACTAGAAGTACTCTGAGTCCATCAGGAAAAGGGATCTAATTCTGACAAATTCCACTTTTCAGAGTCAATTCAATGATATTTTTTTCACCCTACCTTCCTTTGTTCTTTCCCCAGCTTATTCTCCCTGATGTTATCTAAAAGGTTGCCTCAGGTCCTACTGGGCTGATTCTCACTCAGTGGAGGTCTGCAAAGCAGGGCCTAGAAGACTACCTGTCAAGCAAGTAAGAGAGAGGATTCTTCCTCAAGTTAAAATAGGATTAGATGATTTCAGAGGACTCCTCAGTTCTGTGATGCTGATTCTTTTTCTGAGCTCTAAATCCTTAAGATAATAGATTACACTAAAAAAATATTTTAAAGTTTATAAAGTATCTCGTATATTATCATATTTGATTTTTGAAACTGCTTCATATTTCTGGCAGTACAAAGATTTTGTTTTCCACTATAGTTCCTCTAGTCTTATCATAGTCTTAAGTTTCATTTCATTCAAATATGGAGATAATAGGGACTCAGTCAAAACGAGTAGGGCCAACAAGTGTCCAGTTTCCAAAGGAAGCATTTTTTTATCCAAAGAAATAAAACAATAAAATAAGCACATTTAAAAAAAATTCCTATTAGCACAAAATTTTCTAAAACAATGAAGAATATTATTATTAGTTAACTCAAAAGTATTTATTAGACACCAACTAAATGCCAGGCAACAACTATTCTAAAAGCACTAAAAATAAGGTTAGGGATGGGGACTGGACCAATGTTTTTTAAATATCTATATATTAAAAATCCCCTCTGTCAATTCTAGTTGGTGAATTTCTCTGTAATTGATAAATCTTAGAATCTTAGAAAATTGCCCAGAACAATGAGATTATTGATTAATAAACTAAGCTACCTATCTCAAGCAAATGGACAATAGTTTCAGAAGAAACACAAATTAATTCCCAATACAAATTTGGAAAAAACTCCAAATGCAATAAGAAATCATGCAAGAAGAATGCCTAGTAAGTTGGTAGAGGGTCTGATTAAGAAAAAAAAAATGTAGATTTCTGATCACTTTATTTAGCATCAGCTCATTTAAGTTTTTCCAGGCAGAAGTGAGAAAGAACATTGTACACATTAACAGGTACATGGTATAATAATCAACTATTATGGACTTAGTTCTTCTCAGCAATACAGTGATCTAAGACAATTCTAAAAGACTTGTGATGGAAAATGCCATCCACATCCAAAGAAAAAACTAAGGACTCTGAATATAAAGCGTACTATTTTCAATTTTTAAAATTTGTTTTGTTTTTTCCCCTCTCATGGTTTTTCCCCTTTTACTATGATTCTTCTTTTGCAACACGACTAATGTGGAAATGTTTAACATAGTTGTATATGTATAACCTATATCAGATTACTATTATTATCAAGGGAAGGGGGGAAGGGAGGAAGAGAGAAAAATACGGAACTCAAAATCTTACAAAAAAATGAATGCTGAAGACTAAAATTAAAAGGAGTTTTTTTTAATCAACTAGAAATTCAAGCTAGGATAAAATTGTCTCACTATATATTATAACAATTAGTCTCTTCCCAGAAGACATATAAGAATGTACCTCCTTCCTCATCGTTTTAGAGAATGGAACAGTGGGAGAACTATGGTTGTAGAACACTACTCATAAGTTATCATTTTATTGATCAGTTCTACTGAACTGCTTTTTTTCTCTTTTGTTTTGATTTTTAGTCTTAAGGGTATGAATCTCAGGATGGGGGAGGGGAAGGGATATCCTGAGAGATGATGGTGTTATGAAAGCAAAAGCAATTAATAAAAAAGCTATTTGAAAAAGAAATAAAGTAAACTGATTGACCCAAAATAAAATGGACAACCAGGTCAATTAGTTAGTCAACAAGAATTTATTTAGTGTTTGCTATGTGTCAACAACTCTGGAGATACAAATAAAGGTGAATGCATAATTCCTGGCTTCTAAAAAAGGAAGACATATGAATAATTATGTATCAGTAAATTACCTGTATCACTGAAGATTTTCAAGTGAAGGCAAGGCATATGTCTGTCAGAGGTAATATATAGAGGATTCTTGAATTCACTGGAAGGTTGGACTAGATAACTTCTCAAGGTCCATTATCATTCTGGGAGGCAGTGTGGTATAGTCATATAAATTTCTTTTTTTTTCCTTCCTTTCTCCCCAATTCCACTCTGGACATAGTCACCATTAGGCACACACACACACACACACACACACACACACACACACATATGTCTATATACATATACTTACATATAAACGTGCATGTATATTGTAAAATATACATGACTTTTTAAAAGCCATTTATTTTCCAGCTTCAGTTCCTTCACCTGTTTAAAACACTGAGATCACTTTTTTCCTTTTAAGAGCAATGGAAGAAAAGTTCTGCATAAATACAAATTACTTAAGAAGGCTCTAAAAATGCTATGCCAAGTTGCTATCTCTCTACATGCCCCACCATTTGAGTTTTCATTAGATCACTTTCTGCAAATATTTCAAGTAGAATTTGTAGAATTCAAGTAATAAGGCAGTTCTGTGATAATATTTTAAATTTTTTTTTATTTCTCAATGGGGTTAAGTGACTTACCCAAGGTCAGACAGCTAGGTAATTTTATGTGTCTGAGGTCAGATTTGAACTCAGGTCCAACTGAGTCCAGAGCCAGTGCTCTATCCATTGCAAAACCTTGCTACCCTGTGAAAATACTTTTTTATGAAAATTTGGCTTTGTTCCACAGTTATTGATACAATGGGGAGCAATTTAAATACAATCCAGATTCTGTAAAACTGCAGTCCTTCTGGTGCCCACTTCCACAAATTTCATGTCTTTTTTTAAGGTTAAGTGCCATCATTTATTGTACATCTTTAGTAGTAGAAGCTATGGGTAGAGGTAGATAAAAGCTGGTTCCCTAATCATGTACGGCAGCTTCTCTCCCACTCCCACCAAGTTTTATCATATAGTTTTAGCTTACCAGGTCTCCCTGCCATCCTTACTCTTTGCCAACCCACCAATGTGAACCAGGGTATAAGCCAAGGCCACAAATGTCACCACTATTTATTTTAACATTTGTATGTTTTTTCATGATTAAACATATATAAAACTGTGCTACCATTTTTAAGTTGATATCTTTTTATTTGTCACTGATAAAGTTTTTTAGTGTCCAGTTATTGATTCCATTTTTCCCATAAGCTATATGGTTTTTACATTGCAATTTTGCAATGTTAAGTGATTTTTAAGAATATATGTCACATTATAACAATAGTAACTCCATTTGTTAACAACACTGACTCCATTTCTTAACGATACTGACTACATTTCTTACTAACAAGAATTCTGCAACAGGATAAAAAGATCACAATGGAAAATTATACTGAAATTTCTATACTAACATTTAATACATCACATCCCATTTCTCAAAGTCATTAAAAATTCTCAGTTTTAGGAACTGAATTAGAAAATACAGCATAACTTTTTTTTTAATTTAAAATTTTATTTATTTATTTTTCCAACTACATGCAACAGTAAGTTTAAACAATCATTTTTTTTACAAGGTTTTGAGTTTTACATTTTTCCCATCCCTCCCCCCCTACAGAAAGCAATCTAATATAGGCTCTACATGTATAACTACAGCATGACTTTTTGTCAAAGGAATTAGAGTGATTGACAATCAATTGGAGAATTACTAAGGAAGTTATGGAACATAAATATTTTGGAATATTACAGCATTGTAAAAAATTATGTGATAAATACAAATGAGCTTAAGAAGACAAGAACTAGAATGAAGAAAGCAATACACACAATGTAAATGCAAAGAACAATCACTAGTGAATACTCTGATATAATACCAAGGTTAGCCTCAAAGAAGAATTATAACAAGGCAACTTCCTTGACTTCTTTCAGAGGTGGTTGGCTTTACATTACTTTTTTTATTTTTTATTTTTTGCTAAAATCAGAGTTTTGGAAAGATAGGGGTGGGGAAATTTAGATGATGTCCCTGTGAAAGATATCAATAAAAGTTTATTTCAATAAAAATAAGTTGCATCAGAAATCAGTACCTAAAAGTAATACAGAACCATAATATTCAGAGCCATAATTCAACTATTGGCAACTGGGTCAAGCAAGTATTATGAAAGGCAAATTCAAATCTACTTTATAAGACAAATAAACAGATACCTTAGATCTCACCCAAAAGAAGAGAGACAGAGAGTCTTGTAGGGTGGTTCAAGACTGTAGAATATCACAAAGTTTCTGCTGGAGAAGTAGCAAAACCTGACAAGCCAGATAAGAGCTCATTAAAATATGTCACCCTTAAGTCACTTCCTGTTTTAACTAATTATTCCTATTAACTAGGTGCAAAACTTAGCTGCTTCCAACTATAAAGAATATAAATGCTACTCTAAATTTGTGTGTCCCAGATGACACTCTCAGTTGTTCCAACTTACTTTAATATTTCTTCAAAGTTGAATGGATGGAGACTAGTACAAGGGTTGATGAACAAATAGCAAGAAATTGGTTACATTCAAGAAAGAACTTCAGTTCTTCAAAATTCAGAGTAATACCCATTCCCCAATAGAAACAGGATCAAGAGACCATATATCTATATGTGTGTATGTATGTGTATACATGCATTTATATGTGTATGTGTATATATGTATATTACGAACCATTAATAAACATTTAGAAAGTTGCTTATTCTCTATTAGATCAGCCACTTTTTATGTATTAGCAGAATAGAAATGCCTTATATTACCAACAGTTGGAAAATAACAATAAATTATAGTTCATCTATTGAATAGAATGTTATTCATATAACAACATATAACCTTGAATTTGGTAAGAACTTAATAATTTTTTAATGCAATGGAATTGAACCTAAT
Organism: Macrotis lagotis; assembly: GCF_037893015.1. Taxonomy (NCBI): domain Eukaryota; kingdom Metazoa; phylum Chordata; class Mammalia; order Peramelemorphia; family Peramelidae; genus Macrotis; species Macrotis lagotis. Next base: position 127,991,546 of record NC_133664.1, read on the forward strand.
TTTCAAAATAACAAATAGGAAGGAAAAAAAAGAACTTTGGAAAGAAATTCTAAATAATGGAAAGTGAAGAGGGCAAATTACAACATGAACAATGACAATACCAGATGCTGTTCAAAATACTTTTTAAAATTCATTCTTGGAGTTTTATGTCTACTTCTTTTGCAACATGGACTGCCCCCACTAAAGTGCAAGACCTCACTACCTCAAACCTGGACTATTGCAATCAGTCTTCCTGTCACAAGTCTCTCCCAACTCTAGTCCATCCTCATCTCCTTAGCAAGATGATCTTCCTAAGTACATATCAGTCATCTACTCAATAAACTCCAGTGGTTCTCTATTATCTCTAGGTCTAATATAAAATCTACTATTTAGTATTCAAAGTCTTCCATAACTTACCCCTCTCCTCACATTTCCAGTTTTCTTACCCCTTATTCTTTTCTATTGTTATACGTCCTTTGTTCTCAAAATGGATCATGACACTAGGGAGGTGATGCCATGACAAGCAAATGAATTGAATTTGAATGAGGTGGTGCTGTACTAAGTCACCAACCTCACCTTCTCATCCAGAATCATCTGGGTCTAATGGCCAGATATGAATCAAGAAGACTGGAGATGACCCTGGATGTGAGTCAATCAAGGTTAAGTGACTTGCTCAAGGTCACACAACTAGTAAGTGTTGTCAAAGCACAATAATTTCTCAAATCTATATATCTTGGTTAAAAAAATTGATTCCTTTATGTAGTCACATGTTAGTAAGAAATTAAGACTTGTCAATTGATTAAGACTTATTAATTACAAACTCAGGAGGACAATGATCAGGATCTTGAGACATTTGTCCTGCCAGGAAGAGACAACAAGAGACCAGATACTATTGTACAAGGATGATAGTCTTTGAGGGGTAGTTTTGGGTAGAAATATAGTGCAACTTTCATGGTTAGACCACAAGGGGATTAATAATTTTCCCTATTCTCTGTTCCTGTATAAAAAACAACCTTTTCCCAGTCCAAGGGGTGGCCATTTGTTTTTAAATGGTCTCCATCTTAAGATTTGGATCTATACTTTCTGTCGATTTTTTTAATCCTATTTTAAAGTTTTTATAATTTGAGGGTTCATATTGTCAGGTGTCTGAGGTCAGATTTGAACTCCTATCTACATGCTCTATGATTTAGGGACAGTGGACTCCCTTCTGTCCTTCAAACGATATTTGGGTATTTTTACTGATTATCTCTCATACATGAAATTTTCTCCCTTTTTATCTCCATCCCCTGGTTTCTCCTAGCATGCCATTTAACCCCATTGCCTCCAAGAACAATAATTTAAGTTATTAGAGAAGTTTGAAGTGAATTAAATTCTTTAATTAAAGGAAAGAAAACTTTTTGTAAGAAGTAGCAATTGAGTTAGGATTAAAAGGATAGATAGAAATTTGATAGAAAAACAAGGGGAAAGGTATTCTGGACATAGGAATGGCATGAATAAAGATATAGAAGAGGGACGATACAAAGTGCAAATCATCTTCATGGGATAAAATAGAGTTGATGGAAAATAATAAGAGGTAATCACTGATGAAAACTTGTTAACTTTGGTTATATAAAATTGAAAAGCTTTTATATTAGCAGAATTGGTGCAGCCAAAATTAGAAGTATTAGGATAAAATTTGCAGCAAATCTATGATAACCAAGATATTTTAAGAAATTTGTTAAAAAACATATAATGAATCATTCCCCAGTGGATAATAGGCCATCTCCAAAAGAGGATAGTCATGTTTTCAAAAAAGATATTTAAAATCTGTTAGATCATCAATGAGAGATACAAATTAAAATAATTCTTCATTCTCATCAGATTGGTAAAGATAAAAAAATAACATGACAAATAATGTAGAAGCTTCAGAAATATAAGCACACTGATTCATTGTTGGTATAGGTGTGAATTGGTCTAAAACAATTAGAAATTATATCAGACAAGTCACTAAACTGTATATACCTCTTGACCCAGGGATAACCTGCTATGCTAAAGAAAAGAGGGGAAATTTTATTTATCAAAAAAAAGAGGGGCAGCTAGGTGGCACAGTGGATAGCCCTGGAGTCAGGAGTACCTGAGTTCAAATTTGGCCTCAAACAATTAATAATTACCTAGCCATGTGGCCTTGGGCAAGCCACTTAACCCCATTGCTTTGCAAAAACTAAAAAAAAAAAAAAAAAAAAAAAAAAGATAGTGCTTTTTGTAACAGCAAAGAATGAGAAGAAAAACTACATGTCCATCATGGGAGTGGTCAAATTGTATTACATGAATGTCATATAATCCTTCTATATCATAAAAAACAAGAGACATGAAGAATTCTGGAAAACTTAGGAAGATTTGTAAAACTGAGGAAAAAATGAGGTAAGCAGAATGAAGAAAGGACAATTTACAGAACCTAATAACATAAAGGAAAATAATAGAGAAATACTTCAGAACTCTAATAAATGCAGTCAGCAATCATGATGACTTCCTGATGACTTTCATCCATTTGCAAAGAAGCACTAGACAACAGAGGCAGAATGAGGAATATATTTTGAGAGGTGAGTGACCAAGTTGCTGACTTGTTTTGTTTTATCGTCCTGACTTGGAGGCATACTAAAATGGTAGTGATGTTAAAAAGAGAAAAAAAAAAAGAAAGTGCATCAATAGAACATTCTTAAAGAGTAATAATAGAAATACCAGTCACTTGTGTTCTTAACTCATTAAATCTTACATTTATTATTACTGGGGTTTGTTGGAATTAAGGGTGTTTGGGGTTTAATATCATGAGGTTATAGTTCTTAGATTGAGAGCAGAATGGTTGTAATATTTGAAACATGAAATTAAGTATGACATGGATTTTATATCAGTTACAGCCCACCTCCCACTAATTACATATGTGATGTTAAGCAAATCACTTAATCTTTCCAGGCCTCAATTTCCAGAGGGGTAGGACCCAGTCCAAATAGTAAATCGTTGAGTGCTTTCTTTAAAAAGAATAACATCAGAGAAAGAAATGTGGAGTGACTATGAAACACACAGGGATTGGTATTATTTCAGAGAATACATCTTTAACAAATAAAGAAAGCACAATTACTAGACCATCTGCCAGGAAATGCTTTGTTATTCAGAATCTATATTTGCAAAGTTATTTAAATAATGGACATTTACCTACCTACAGAATCAATTTGCAACTCAGGGAGAAAAACAAACGTAAATTTAGATGGAAATCCCATTAACTTAGAAAGTGATTTTTAAAGATTTCCACATGCCCTCAAGAGCAGTACTCCTAAATTAGAAGCAAAAGAAAGAAAAAAAAAGACAAGAAAAAGCCTTGAAATTCCAACAGAACACAATTCTGACAAACATTCAATAAGCAACTATGAAATGTTGGTCAGGGGACACAAAGATAAAAAAAAAAGAAACCTAGTCCCTCACTTCCAATAGCTTTCCATATAATAAAAGAACTTCTATAATAATAATATAACAATAATAACAAACATGATGAAGTAAGTGATGAGTGACAGAAAGAGATTCATAGGATCTACATTCAGAGCTGAAAGGGATTCCCAGAGGCCATTTGGCTTAATCTCTTAATTTTACAAATGAGGAAAAAAGAATCCTAGAGAAGTTAAGTGACTTGATTGAAGTCACACAAGTTAGTAAGCAGTGGTGGTGAAATCAAATTCAAATCTAGTTTCTGATTCCGACTACACTATATTGCCTATGAAAAATTTAGAAAGGGAGAGCACTTCGGCAATGAAATGAGAGAGGGAAGGGATCACAAAAGACCCAAGGTACATCAAAAACAATTTTTAAAAATTAGCTTCTGATTTCTGAATTTTTAAAAATTTTTTGTAAAGACTGAACTATAGTCCAACGCATTCCCTTTGCCTGTTCACTCATATCCTAGGACCCTAGAAATGGACAGTACCCTAGAAATGCAGGATTTTTTTAAGCCAATACCCAATAGCCCCACCAGTGTTTGTTTACATGCACAGCTTGACACAGATATACTCTTCAATTCAATTTTCCCCAGAAAATACTTCAAAATCATTTGCTGGCAGAGAAACAATTAAGAAGAAAATTTGGAAGTGAGCAGGAGACACTCCCCCCCCTCCCTCATATTTACTGTGCTTCTTTCCTGCCAGGTCACAGTTTGCAGAATACCTCCTTCAAGACTAGATGACTGGGACTAAGAGTGGGAAAAGGGAAGTGAGGAGGAGGCTTGGGGAGACAGGCTGTCACTGAGTGTACTAGTGCCCTCAGGAGATCAGAGATATCTCTGATGTTTCAGGAATTTTTGCAATGAATCATAAAGCAAAGAGTTTTGAACACACTTAAAAGTGGGTGCTTGACATCCTAAAGGATAAAAATCCTTATTTCTTTTCTCCCCTTATCTTTTTTTTAAACAAACCTTCCTCTCCTAGCAAAAAACTTTCAGGCAAACTTCAAACAAATCAAGTAAGATTTCTATAGTTAAAATGTTCTTCTTAGACACTAAAATTCTCTAATTTCCATTATCTAAGAACTGGTCTCCTTGGTCATTTGTCTCACCAAGAGCCATCATTCCTTTTCAATTTAGCTGTTCTAGCACCCAAATGGCACAGTGGATAAAGGGTGGAATTGGACCCTAAAGACTTGCGTTCAAATCTTTCCTTAAATACTTACTGGCTATGTAACCATGAAAAAGTGATTTAATCCCTCTCAATTTTCTCATCTGTGCTTTACAAAACTTAAAGAGCTTTATAAATCCTAGCTATTACTATCTCCTCCCTCTCTTTCCCTCCCAGTTCTTACTCCTTTCCCAACTCTATAAGTAGTTCCATTATCTAATGCTTAACTATGTCAGTAATACACAGAATGTGGGGGGGGGGGACTACTGACCATTCCTCCAGATGATCACTGGTATTCAACAATAAAATGATGGTCTAGATGTCTTTCATTCATAGAGTTAAAATCATAGCAAATTATAAAGTTTGAAAGAAACCCTCGTTTTCACTGTTGGTCCAGTAGTCCAGGAGAACTCACCTAAGAGGTAACTGACTTTCTTCACACACACACATGCACACACACACACACACACACACACACACACACACACACACCCCAACCTCATATTAACTCTTGGATTTGAAAGAAGGTGAAAAATGCTGGCTACCTGTTAACTACCTGTTAAATATTTAGATCAGTTTAAAATTGCAATTGCTCACCTGCTAAACTCCTAGTGGTCAAGGAGTCAGTCCATTCAGTCTAATGTTCTGAGCAAGGAGTTTTTAAACTGTTTGCTCAGAAAAGGAAGCTTTTTCCTAACCAATTAAAAGACAGACTGAATCCTAAAGAGATGTTGTAATGTGATGGGGGAGGAGAGTGGTGTTAGAATTTTTTGACCTATCAAATCCAAGTTACAATAAGTTGGGGGGGAGTGGAATTATGAAGTGTATGCAAACATTGGAATGCTGTAAACACCTGAAATGAGAGTAAGAGTTCAGTTGTAATACAACCTGAGCCAAATACTGAACCTGAGCTTGATAAGCATCAATATTTTGAAAAGTTAGTGCCTGACTAATAAAGGAAATATGGGAAACAAATGAACTTTAAAACAGAGCTTTATCAGAAAATTAAAAATTTTAAATTATTCTTTCTTTCTAGCAGTAATAGTTTCAAAAATTTTTAAAGCCACCTGTGAACTGTGTAACTAGGAAAAAAAAGTCAATTTTTTTCTGGTTTCTGTCATTTTTAAGGACAAAAAAATGTTAAAACTGTTCCTGCTTGGTACTTCGCTAAATCCAATTCTGCCCAACAACAACATATTTAGGTAGGGCTTTAAGGTTTCAAAAGCACTTCATAAAAATTATTATTTTATACTCACAAAAGTCCTGGGAGTGAGGAGCTATTATTATCCCCATTTTTCATATGAGGAAACTGAGACAGATAGAGGGTTAAATGATTCCCCTCAGACTCACATAGCTAGTAAATATAACTAGTAAGTTAACATTTCCAGCATCCTTAAGTTTCTCCCTTTTGTTTAAATGTTGAATTTCCTAGGAGTTAAACTCAGATGAACAATGAAGATCATCTAATTCCTAAATATTACAAAAGAGAAAATGGAATTCCAAAAATGATCCCTCAAGAATTTGATATTTTTCTTAGCTTTCTACTTCTTTCCTTGCCTTCTATTTCTTTTAAAAAAAAAAAAACATTCCAAGTGTTACCTTATTGTTTAAGAATAAAAAGTTTTATTTTTAAAAATAGTCCCTCGAGATGATTGTGAATGATCAATTATGATGGCCCTAGCTGCTCTCAACAATTCAGAGATCAAGGGCAATCCTAAAAGAACTACTATAGACAATGCCATCTACAATCAGAAAAAAAGGTATGGAGTTTGAATGCATAGCAAATCATAATATGTTCACTTTTGAAAAAATTCTTTTATGTTTTTTCTTCCCTTTCTCATGGTTTTTCTCTTTCCCATTAGTTCTAATTACTCTTTCAAAACATGACTAATATGGAAATATTTTAAACATGAATATATATGTACAATTTTTATCAGACAGTTTGCTGCCATGGGTATGGGAGAGAGAAGGGAAGGTAATAGAAAAATGTGGGGACAGTTAGGTGTCGCAGTGGATAGAGCACCAGCCCTGGAGTCAGGAGTACCTGAGTTCAAATCCAGTCTCAGACATTTAATAATGACCTAGCTGTGTGGCCTTGGGCAAGCCACTTAACCCCATTTGCCTTGCCAAAAAAAAACTAAAAAAAAAAGAAAGAAAAATGTGGAACTCATAAATTTGAAAATGGATAAATGTTGAAAAAAACACCATTGCATGAAATTGGAGAAAAAATATAAAATTTAATTTAAAAAAAGATTATATGGTTGGTAAAAAGCAGGGTTTGGGATTCAAATTCAAGTCTTCTGACTTCAAAGCCAACATTCTTTCTATATACTTCGACCTAGCTACCAAAAGAGCCTTTCCTAAGACCAAAGCTTGTTTAAATTACCAATTCAATATTTACATAAAAGGAAAACTGTAATTAGGTCTTCTAAAGGAAGTTGGTAAAACACTAGCTAGAGAATAGGTGCATAGTTTCATTTGTGATGTGATCTGATCCAGACTTTCCATTCTATGGTAAAGAGTATAACCTATCCACCCTTCTCATCCCTTGCATTCCTATAAATCTTCCTTTAGGAATCCTACACAATAAGCTAGAAGTTTTCCTATAGGTCTGCTAACAACCAGGGAAACTTGTGCTGCAATCATACTATGAAACCTCCCTCTCATCAAATAACAAGTCTGCTTATTTTTCCAAACATGTCCTGCATGATAGATTTTCTACCACTCCTTGCCCATAGAAAATCATTTTAATATTTTACAGACTATGTACACATTTATCACATCTCTCCATCATTCTTCGAGGGACCCAAAGTTTTGACTCTTCAGAGACTATAGTGTTCCACAATTCCCAGTCATAGGACATAACCAGAATAATATTGGGTGTGCTTTGTTAGGTTGTTTTTTTTTTTAATTTGGCACTGTAAACTAAAAGTACAATAAACTTTCATAAATAATCCTGCTATCATTCAATTATAGATATTAAATTAAAGCAGTTCTTAACTATTCTTATGTCATGGACCCCACCTGAGATCTGGTGAAGCCTTTGAATCCCTTCTCAGAATAATGGTTTTAAGTGCAAGAAATGAAATAAATAGGATTTCAAAGGAAATCAATTATTCTGAAATAATGTTTTTTAAATTATGCTGAAATAAAATGTTTTTTAAAAAGTTGAACCTCCAAACCTTTGTTATAATATTAATAAACATTAATTAATCACCTAATATGTTTGAGGCACTGTGCTGCCTCAGGAATAAAACTTAAAAAATGAGATAATCCTTACTATCAAAGAATTTATCTTTGTCTGCTTTGTCTACCTATTCTGAAATACAGAAGGTTATCACTGTCTGCTACACATTTCCACCTAGATATCTCACCAATATCTCAAATACTACACATCTAAAACTAAAACTACTATCTTCCATCTAAACCCACACATCTACCAAACTTCTCTATTTCTGCCAGGGATAATGATAATGATGATGATGATGGTTATCCTTTGTTCTCAAAGAAGACTAAGACATCAGGGAGATGATGTCATGACAAGGTCATGATTTAGATTTGAGTGAGGGGTGCTGTGCTAAGTCACCAGCCTCACTTTCTCCTCTGGAGCCATCTAGAAGTGGTCAAATAGGAATCAAGACAACTAGAGTTGGTCTTGGATATGAGGCAAACAGGATTAAGTGACTTGACCAAGGTTACACAGCTACTAAGTGTTTGAGGCTGGATTTTAACTCAGGTCCTCCTGAGTTTACTCACCCAATCTTCTATCTGGCAAGAATACTACTATCCACCCCCATCCCCATCACCCAAGAATACTTCTCAAAACAAGTTCACCCCTCATATTTAATATGTTACCAAATCTTACTAATTTTGCCCTAAACATCTTTGGAATCTATCCTCTTCTCTCCATGCAAAGAATCATTGCTCTAGCTAAGGTACTTTATACCTCTTGCCTGGACTCTTTATTGATGCTCCTTTTCCTATTTCTTGCATTCCCAATATATCATTCACACAACTGCCAAAATAGGTTTTGAAAACAAGAGAATGGTCTGACGATAGCACTTTCATCCTCAAAAATCTTTAAGACTATTTGAGGGAGAAGGGAGAAATAACTCTTTATCTTGATTTTTAATACTAATGGCAATACTATTCCCATGACATTTTCTAAACGTTTCTCACATTAATACTTCCACACACTCCTTTATCTAGTCAAATGAGCTCTTCTCCAAATTCAACTTTCCTTTCCAACATCCATATATTTGGACAAATATCTCTAATCTTGGAAATTACTCCATAGTCATCCTTATGTCCACCTCTCTGAAGTCTTATCTTCCTCTGAGATTTATCTCATATGCTACATCTTCTCTGACTATTTCCCTCTACTTTGTTATGGTTTTCTTCCACTTCAAATGACTTTGTTTATTTAACCGAGCATATTGTAATCACCCCCATTAGAAAATAAGCTTCTTGATGGCAGAGACTCTTTTTTTCCTTTGTGCCTTGGAAAGCCAAAGGACTTCAAACACAATAAGCACTTAAATTTGTCAGATTAAACTGTATATTTCTAGAAGAGCCTTTGAATATGAAAAATATGCTTCCTGTCTCATCACAGAAGGTCTCAAATCAACGAAGTGGGGCACTGCGTAACTTTCACAATTTTCCTTATTATTCCCTAGAAGTTTATCTTATTGTGATTTAACAAAAATAGAGTATAATAAAAAAAAATTCAACGTGCTTGTTTGTATGTTTTATATATCATGTAGTCTAATTAAGAGTAGCCAATATTGGGGTGGCTAGGTGGAATAGTAGATAAAGCACCAGCTCTGGAGTCAGGAGTACCTGAGTTCAAATCCGGTCTCAGACACTTAATAATTACCCAGCTGTGTGGCCTCGGGCAAGCCACTTAACCCTGTTTGCCTTACAAAAAAAAAAGAGTAGCCAATATTATTCAGAGAATAATAACAGCCAAAATTTATGGGATTAAGATTTGCAAATCGCTTTATGCTTTTTTCCTCCTTATATTAATCCTAAAAGGTAGGCTTTACAAGTATCCCTATTTTACTAATGAGGAATAAATGAATTGACCATAGCCACACAGTCAAGTGTCTGAGGCAGAATCTGAGATGGGAGTTTTCTATTGTTGTTGTTGTTGTTTTTGTTGTTCAGACTTTTCCATCATGTTCAAGCCTTTGGGGCCCCCATTTGTGGTTTTCTTAGCAAAAATACAAAAGTGGTTTGCCATTTCCTTCTTCAGTTCATTTTGTCGATGTGGAAACTGAGGCAAAAATGGTGACGTTACTTGCTAGATTCACATAATTACTAAATGTCCGAGACTGAGTTTGAATTCAGATTGTTTTGACTCCAAGCCTGGACTTATTCATTGGACCACCTGGATAAATGTATTGAATTCGGAGTCAGGACTTTCAAACTCCAAATACTCTAGCCACTGTGCCGGTAAGATAATTCAATATGGGAAATTCTTTGTTACAAATATTGTTTCTTCATCTTAAGGGAAATAAAAAATAGGATACAACCTTATAGTTAGAAGATATTATCTGGATGAGGACCCAGAAAAGGAGACAGAATAAGAGTGATCAGATAGGAGGAAGAGAATCAGAAAAGAGTGATATCCCAAAAGTTTAGAGATAAGAGAGGGTCAGGCTAGATTATAAAGGCTTTAAATGCCAAAGGATTTTCAATTTGATCATGGAAGCAATAGAGAGCCACTTGAGTTTATTGAGGGGAAGGAAAGTTGGGAAGGGGTATGACATGGTTGGATCTGGATCTGTTTTGAAAGTTGTACTTGAGTGAATGGGAGGATGGATAGTATTCTTGCTAGATAGAAGATGGGGTTGGGCAAACACAGGAGGACCTGAGTCAGTAGCAGACTACCTGTATAAAACACACCAATTCCAAAGAGACTTAAATCACAGAATTCTAAAACTATAAGAAGGAATAGATAAACAACTAGTTCTGGTGTCATGAAGAAAAGTACAAATTTAACTTTAGATATTTAATTTTTGTGTGACCCTGGACATGTCACTTACCCTCTGTTGTCTCAGCTCTCTAAGAACCTACCTCACAGAATTGTTGCAAGGATTAAATGAGATATTTGTAAAAATAAAAAATAAAAAAATAAAAAATAAAAGCAAACACATTAACTTTGCTCAAAGTTAAGTTGCCTCTACCTTGTTATTTTCTTCCATTTCAAATGATTCTGTTTATTTAACTGAGCATATTGCACTCACCCCCATTAGAAAATAAGCTTCTTGGTGGCAGAGACTCTTGCTTTCATCTTTTTGCCTTCAAAAGTAATCAAAGAACTTTAAATACAATAAGTCAAACACAATAGACTTTCTCGTAGTAGAGCCTAGCACATATTTGGTGCTCTATAAACACTTATTCTCTTCCTTCTCTATAGGAGATTACTGAGTCCTACTATCTCATTTCACAATCAAGGAAAAAGAATAAGAAAGCATAAGAGTTTTGACCAGCATCATCTAATGACAGAGCAAAAGAGCACGAGTCAGTAAACAGTTATTAATCACTTACTATGTCTCCAGCATTATGTCAAGGGCTGAGTACACAAAAGAGGCAAAAGTCACACCTTGCACACAAGAAAGTCAAAGTACAAACAAAAAAGACAATGTACAAACATATATATATGTATATATATATATATATATATATATATATATATATATATATAACAAACTACATATGGAACAAAGAGGAAATAAAAGAGGGAAAGCAATGGAATGAAGAGGGTTAGTAGAATTTTCATTGGGAATTTAAGGAATTTGGGGAAACTAGTTGGTAGATTTGAAGAGGAAGAACATTCCAAGCATAGGGAATAGCCAGAGAGAATGCCTAGAGCTCAGAGATGGTTCATGTAATAAGGAGGCCTGGATCAAAAAGAACATGTTGGTCAGTAAGTTAAAGAAAAACTGGAAACACTGGAGAAGGCTAGGTTGTAAAGCTTTGAATGCCCAAGGATCTTCAATTTGATCATGGAAGCAATAGGGAGTCACTTAAGTATATTGAGGGGAGGGTGTGAGAGGTATAACATGGTTGGACCTGGACTTTAGGAAAATCATTTTGGAAATCATGAATTGGAGTGGTGTTTCTATTGAAATAATCTAGGTATAGTTGCACTAAAAGAGGAAAAAAGGGTAAGTATTCAAGATATGTTGTAAAGGCCTTGGCAACAGATTGCATATGATGAGGGGGAAGATAGTAGGGAGACAAGCATAATACTTAGCTTATGAACCTGAGGGAATGAGTTGCCTCCCACAGTAATAGAGAAGGTAGGAGGAGTGAAGGTTTAGGAAGAAAAATAATGAGTCCTATTTTGGATGAATTGAATTTAAAATGTCCACTGGACATTCAATTCAAGATGTCAGAAAGACAGATTGGAGTTGAGCAGAGAGGTTTGGGAAAGACAGGTAGATCTATGAATCATCAGCATAGAGATGGTAGTTAAATCCAAAGAGGTGAAAACTCCTGATGAAAACACCCTTTATAAAGGGAAAGGAGAAGACCCAGAATACAATCCTATACTTAGAAGACATTATCTGGATGAAAACCCAGAAAAGGAGACAGAGTGGGAGTAATTGGATAGGAGGAGGAGAACCAGAAGAGAGTTATATCCCAAAAGCTTAGAGAAAAGAGAGGGTCAAGAAAGAAAAAGTTATCAACAGTGTCAATGGCTACAGAGAGATCAGAGAATGAAGATTAAGTAAAGACTAATGGATTTGGCAATTAAGAGACCATTGATAATTTTGGAGGAAGCTAGGTTGTAAGCTAGGTTGTAAGAGATTAATAAGAAAGTGAGAGAACGAATGGAGGCATCTATTATAAATGGTCTTTCCTAGAAGTTTTAACTACAAAGGGAATGGTAAAGAGTGAAATGAAGGGTAGTTTGGGTTTGTTTGCTTTTTTTCAGAATAAGGGAAGCAAGGGCATGTTTTTAGGAAGTAGAGAATGAACCGGTAAATAGGGAGAGATTGGAAATAAAAGAATAGGGAATGATAGGAGGGATGTTCTGTTGGAGCAGACAGGCTGGGATGGGATTCTGGAATAGGTAAGAGGGCTGGCCTCAGTAAGTACATTTTCATTTAAGACAGTAGTAAAGGAAGAGACATTGACATAAGGCATATGAATAATATGAAGAGAGAAGAAGGAGCCTATGGTGGAGGCAAAGCATTCAGATGAGAGAATGGGGAAAGGGGAGCCATGAAAAATATGAGAAGGTATGAAAATGTTTGGAAGAGTCACTGTGGAGAGTGGGAAAGTGAGCTGAAAAGAGAGAAATAGAATTACCTAGCATCAATGAGAGTACTATTGAGGCTACATAATATAAATTTGAGGTGGATTTTGAATGATTTATGTTTTTCTCCATCTTTGCTCAGCAACACATATTGCATGAAAGCAACAATCATGGGAGTAATCAAAGCTGAAGCTTAGCTGAATGTAATTAGTGATATGATAAGGGGACTAGGGATCAAGAGAGGGCTGTGTAGAATTGAACTGATTCACTGAAGTCAATGGTGGGGGGAAGGAGAGAGTAGCTTCAGGGAAATGACTGAGGAGAGAACAGAGAGGTCAAGGAATTGACAGTCATGGTGCAGATGTACTATTTAGTAAGGGAAGACAAAAGGAAAGGGGGAAAGTCAATATATTATTGGAGAAGGATTCCAAAATTCTTGAAAACAGAAGTGGTACATGTGTGGATGATAGTCTGATCAAGGGTACAACCATCTCTATGTGTGGCTGAAATTGGATGGAGTAGTAGCTCATGGGAAGTGAGTACTTTGAGTAACTGAGTGATTAGGGTATTTGAGGAAGAAATGATTGTTGAAGACCTCCTAGGATAAGGGCAGGAGTTGGGGAGGAGAGAAAAGAGGTGAACCAGGTATTAAACTCATTGAAGAAGGAAGGAGAATAACCTGGGGATTTGTAAACAAGAGAAACCAGGGTTTTGATAGGGAATTAAATAGGAATAGTATAGGACAAATTACTAAGTGATGGAAACAGATGAAGAACCTGAAAATGGCAAAAGAAAGCAAGGAGTATTCCAGCTCCCTCACCTCAACCAGTAATCTGAGTGGAATGACAAAGGTATAACCAGTACTAAAAAGACTTGCCAGAGAGGTAGGTGTGTGCTCAAGGAGGAACCAGGTTTCAATAATTGCTAGAAGGTAGAAAAAGAGAGAGAGAGGAAAGATTTAGATCAAAGGGAAGTTTGCTTCCTACTAAACAAGCATTCCAGAGGGCACAGTGGAAGGATTGGATGGTGTTTGGTTACAATTTGGGGAAGGGAAGGCTTAAGGGGCCTGGGAATAAGGAATCAACAGGGATGAAGACCTAGAGGGTTCAGAATTACTGGGATATGAAGGATATGAGCAAAAAGGAGGTTGGAAATCAGGCTGGAGTTGAGAGCAATGAGATGGAAGGCTTAAAATTTTCCTCTGAAGGGTAGTTACTAAACTGAAAAAGGGTACACCAGGAGATGGAAGTTGAACCTGAACAATAGAAGAAATGTTCCATTCATCAACTTTTCCTTTTTCCTCTTACCTTAAGAAACAGATACAGGAGAGGAAAAGCCAGAGGTCAAAAAGAAAGTTACTGAACCTTCACCACTTTTCAACTAGGAAATTGGACTGTCAATAGGAGATAGAAATTACCTTGTTGGAGATCAGTGTTTTGGGGCAGATGAAAGATGTCCTGTCCAATCCTGCCTAGTCCTTGATGCCTTCCTTCCCTCGGGGTAAACTATATCCAGAGGGAGGTGGAAGGTACAAAACTGCTAGTTGGAAGAATCTTTGGTTTGAACATTTGATACTAGAACTCAGATCTCTTGACTTACTTCTCAGAAACAAAAAATCTTTATCAAAGAAGAAATTTAGAGTATGCACATAATCTTAATGATGAATTAGTGTTCTACTTAGTATTACCTTAATTTACTAAATGCTTGAAATTTAAATGGAATATATCCTTATTACATGTCATCTATACCAAGCCAGAAATAATAATAAAATAACAATAACCTTCATGTGGTGTTTTAAGATTTACAAAATTCTTTAACATTATCACACTTTATCTCGCTGAAATAGAAAACATTTCAATGCCCCCAAATATTATTTAGCTGGCAGTATCAGTGGCCTATGCCTTAGCTACTACATCTAGCTACAACCCTAGAACTGACTCATTCAATAAAAGCCTGAAGAAAAAGAGGCTTAACAAACAAGATGCCAATTTGAAACTCATTCCTTTGCTAGAGATGTTTAATGAATATCTGCAAATGCCTCAGCTATATATAGCACCAAGCTTCAGAGCTAAACTAGATGAAGTCTGACTTCACTGACTTCACTACCACTACTTCCTGCTGTAGTGGTAACTGCCCAACTAGTAACACAAATGGATTTGCTTCAAGAGTATGTAGCAACCCAGGTCCCAAATGGTAAATGTTCAAAGATATAAAGTCAATTTGCTAAAAAAAAAAAGTCAACATCAATTGCCTTATGAAAAAAATGTTCTAAATCACTAATAATTAAAAATAATTTTTTTAAACTGTGAGGTTCTACCTAATGTATTCTCTAATAAACATGCCCTCTTTGTGTGACCAGGTAAATTTATGAGAGAGTTTATTAACCTTCTTTGATAAAATAATATAAGATCAAGCTCATTAGTTTAATGTCACTTTTATTATCAGGTTTTCAAAATATTTATCTTGATGTGTCTTCTTGAAACATTGGTTCTTAATCATATATCTTAATCATCTTTTATATGACATACTTTATGATATCCTAAAAAATAGTCCATATTATTCATTATATTTGTTTCAATGTGTCCTCTTGGAACATTAGTTTCTTCCTTATTCATATGTTCTATTTTTCTTTTCCTATGAGATATTTTATCTCACTAAAACATGCCATACTATTCTGCTTTTTATTGAAGCATAAGTATTTATTGCAGTTTTCCTTAGTTTTCTTTTCTTTTAAAATAAGTAATTTGAATATTATTTTAAATCTAAAATCAGGCTCCTGTCTTTCCTTACCTCTCCTTGTTGCTTTGATTTGTGATATGTTTCCCTGAAGCTTATGTTGCTTTTTCTTTTTTTAAAAAAAAATCAGCTCTACATGTATTCTTTAAAATTTTAAATTTCAGTTTTCCAATATCCTGGTTACTTTGATTGAAGTCACATTGATTTCTTCAGTTTCATTTTATATTCTTTGCCAAGCCAAATCTCTAAAACATGTTCCCATATTCTGATAGTTCAAGCTAAATAATAGTGTAATGGGACTGACATTTTGAACTCTTTTGATTCCAGTAAAACATGGTATTCCCTCTACTTAATAGATCCATTACTTGATCCCTCTAGGGTCTTTCCTATGGAAACAATGTGGAATGGTGTAAAAACTACTGTCCTGGATGCAGTGAAACATCTCCTAGTTCTTACAAGTCACTACAGCTTGCTAGGAAGAAAAAAAATTACTAAAGTTAATTATTTCTTAAAACTCATAAATTTTTAAAAACAAATTCTTCTTTTAATAGTATTACTTTTCATTTACCTGAACACTGTTGCAGATAGCTTTTGGGAAAATCACAGTTTAATTTCATTTAATTCAATAAACATTTTATTTTTGTCTTTGTATCAGGAGAGTGAAACATAATCTCTATAGCATAGTGGTTTCTTCGTATTAGATGTTATCTAATCTCAACTGGACCTTCACTGTTAAATCAAATCCTCAGTAATCTTCCCCTCCTCACTGACTATCAACATTCCCATGTTTTACCCAAATCTCCACCCTCCATCAGAATTCTGAGAACTCTCATCAGATAAATTACCCCGCTACTTTTTTGAGGAAATTTATGTCCAACCATCATTTTAAGTTCCCTCATTGCTCTTTTTTTTGCATTTCAACTTTCCTTTTATCCATTCTATCCCTCCCAACAATTTTGATAACATAGTGGATAGAGCACTGACCTTGGAGTCAGGAGGACAGGAGCCTGAATCCAGTTTCAGGCACTTGACTCTTACCAACTGGGTGACCTTGGGCAAATCACTTAATCCTGAGTACCTTGCATCCAGGGATATCTCCAGGCATCCCAATTCATATCTTCTGGCCCCTGGACCCAAATGACTCTGGAGGAGAAAGTAAAACTAGTGACTTAGCACACACACACCCCCACTAAAATCCAATTCATATGCTTGTCGTGACATCACCTCCCTGATGTTATAGTCTTCTTCAAAATGAACTCTGGGTAGAGAAGATACCTTGAAGAAGTGTTAATTTGGCAAGATGCCAAGAAAAATCTTTTGGGCTCAGTTCAGCTTCCTCTTAGTGTTAATTTTTTTAAAAATTAAATAAAAAAACTATTAGAAAGCTTTTATCAGCTATGAATTTCAATAGCACTGGGCCTGGAGATAGGAAGGCTTGAGTCCACATCCATTCTCAGACACTTACTTGCTGTGTGTTCCTGAGCAAGTCATTAAGCTCTGTTTGCCTCAACATCCCAGGGTTGCTATTTGGATCAAACAAGATAGCATTTTATAAAGTATTCAGCACAGTGCCTAGTATGTAGTAGATCCTCTTTAAATGCTAGTTGTTGATATTGTTGTTGATAGTATTACTTACATTAAGTGCCCTCTATTCTGACACATGATTGATGAGCTCCTCCTAGAACCTCCTTTTTAAGGAGATCCAGGCTTGCTAGATCTTTCAGACTCCTGATTCTTTCAGCACTCCTGATTCTCCAGACTTTTTCTACCACATTTCCCCTCCCCTCTCCTTTTAGCTTCTTTCTTTTTGTCTTTCCCAATAAGAGTGTAAACTCCTTGAGGTCTGAGACTGTCTTCTCGCTTGGCTTGATATTGCCAAATCTTGGTTGGTTGGTGGTTGTCCTTTGTTTTCAAGAAGACCAAATTACATCACTATGCTGGGGTCAAAGTACATGACTGATAAGACCAGTTCAAACTTGGAAGGCTCTACCACAGATCTGGAACAAATAGTCCTTAAGAACAAGTCTTAGCATAGCCTGGAAAATAGTAAGCGCTTGATTAACTGTTTGTTGACTTGTTAACTCAACATGATCTCAGCAATGATTGCATTTTTTTTGACATACTGAAAGGTATGATTCTTCTAGAAAGAAAGCAGTAAAATTCTTCAACCTTTAGGCATCCTAAAGTGTTAAAAGGAACTGCTCTTGAATAGGAAAAACTGGCTTTGTAGTCAGCACATACAAATTCAAGCTCTATGATTTATTACTTGTCTTTTGACAAAATATATCACTCATTTCTATTAAAAACACTTAAGAGGGGGCAGCTACCAGACACTTAATAATTGCCTAGCTTTGTGACATTGGACAAGTCACTCTTAACCCCATTGCCTTAAATAAAAAAAAAAAACACTAGAGAGCATGGAAATAAATGGAGTGTTCTTTAAAACAATAAGCAGTATCTATCTAAAACCATCAACAAGTATTATATGTAATGGGGTTAAGCTAGAAGCATTTCCAATAAGATCAGGAGTGAAACAAGGACTTCTGTGATCAACACTATTATTCAATAAGGTATTAGAAATGTTAGCTTTAGCAATAAGAGAAGAAAAGGAAGTTGAAGGAATTAGCATAGGTAATAAAGAACTAAACTCTTACTCTTTGTAAATGATACGATGGTATACTTCAATAATCCTAAAAAATCATCTAAAAAACTGCTTGAAATAATTAGTAACTTTAGCAAAGTAGCAGGATATAAAATAAACCCACATAAATCATCAGTATTCTATATATAACCAAAAAGACACAGTAGTAAGAGAGAGAAAGAGAAATTCCATTTAAAATAGCTATTGACAACATAAAATATTTGAGAGTCTATCTGCCAAGGGAAAATCCAGAAATCATAGGAAAACAAGTATAAAATACTTTTTACACAAATAAAATCAGAGTTGAATAATTGAGCAAATGCTATTATTACTTGTATAGCCTTGGGGTAAGTTGCTTCCCTTTTGATCCTTTTTTTTTTTAAGTTTCTGAGGTCACATTTGAACTCATGTCCTCCTGACTCCTGGGCCAGTGCTCTATCTACTGTGCCACCTAGCTGTCCCGCTTTTGATCCTTTTTGATGACAATTGGAATAGACGGTATCTAAATTCTCTGTCAGCTCTAACTTATTTATCCTTTAAAATATTTT
The DNA here is from genome assembly GCF_037893015.1 of Macrotis lagotis. Classification (NCBI taxonomy): domain Eukaryota; kingdom Metazoa; phylum Chordata; class Mammalia; order Peramelemorphia; family Peramelidae; genus Macrotis; species Macrotis lagotis. The sequence goes on from NC_133664.1 coordinate 128,010,353, forward strand.
CAATGTTAGTGGTCTGAGATAGTTTCAGTTCTAGATAAATTAGGGGAAAATGTTCTTAATTTCAAGAATAATCCCTCTCTCATTTCTCTAATGGAATTTTTTTTTCATCATAAGTGAATATTGGGAACCGCTAGGTGGTGCAGTGGTTAGAACATGGACCCTGGAGTCAAGAGAACCTGAGTTCAAATACAGCCTCAGACACTTAATCACTTAGCTGTGTGACCTTGGGCAACTCACTTAACCCCATTGTCTTGCAAAAACCAAAAAAAAAGTAAAAATAGACTCAAACTATGGGTACCACCTGTAATATCCTCAAATCACTAATATTTGTCACTAATGTGAATCTGTTGGCTATATCTGACCTTAGGAACCTCCTGGTAAGGATCAGTACAGTTGCACCTTAGGCATCCAGAAAAATGTCAGGTAAGTGAAGAATAAGGAGCAAATGTTTATCTTGATGAAAAGAAAGATGTTGCTAACTTTGGAGACTTTTACATCTTCCCGAAGTTTGTGAACTATTATAGCATTTTAATTGACACTGAGGTTGATTATGGGATACTTTATTCACACTGTATTAGCTGATCTTCTCAATAACCAATTGAGATAGGAAAGTTAAATTTTATTGTGCCATTTTACAATTAAAGAAACCAAAACTTTGGTGGATAAAGCACCAGCCCTAGAGTCAGGAGGACCTGAGTTCAAATGTGGTCTCAGATATTTGACATTTATTAGCTATGTGACCTTGAGCAAATCACTTAACTCCATTGCTCCATAAAAACCAAAAAAAGGAAGAACAAGAAGAACAGAAGGAAAAAGGAAGAAAAAAGACAAAGGAAAGAAAGAAGAGGAGAAAACCAAAGCTTTGTGAAATTCAGTGACTCACCCAATATCACACAGAGTGAAAGAGCAGGATCTTGATCCTAGGGCAACTAGGTGGCAAAGTGAATAGTGCACCAGCCCCTGGAGTCAGGAGGACCTGAGTTTAAATCTGGCCTCAGACTTACTAGCTGTGTGACCTTGGGTAAGTCATTGCCTTACAAAAAAGAAAAAGGATAAAAAATTTCATAAAAAAGAAAATTGCTCAGATCTATTAGAACCAGATGGTAAAATAAAGATTTAAAAAATAGAATTCATGAGTCACCTCCTGAAAGAAACCCTAAAAGAAAAAAATCCAATGAATATCATAGTTAAAATCTAGTTTTCATGTCAAAGAAAAAAATACTGTGCCAGTTTTTAAGTAATGTTACTATGAGTCCAAGAGTCAGTTAAAATGCACTCCCAGATAGAAATGTCTAACTTTGGATTAAAAAAAAGAAAAATTACTGTAAGCATCCATAAAGAAGCAATTCAAGTACAGAAGAAATTCACATCAGAATAGTACAAGAGATTTTAAAATATAATAGTTCTTTTTAAATATAATTATGAATATTTAATGTGAGATATTCTGTAAGAATTATAAGTAATCAACAAGATCTCATGCTTATTATTTGCAAGATTTCACATTATTTTACAAATTCTGTTGAACAAAACATTTTAAATGAAATAAATTATAACTTGAAAGATGTCTATGGGGCGGCTAGGTGGCATAGTGGATAAAGCACCAGCCTTGGAGTCAGGAGTACCTGGGTTCAAATCCAGTCTCAGACACTTAATAATTACCTAGCTGTGTGGCCTTGGGCAAGCCACTTAACCCAATTTGCCTTGCTAAAAAACCTAAAAAAAAAAGATGTCTAACATGATATAATATACATATACAAACTTGGTTTTGATGTTGAACTTTTTTAGATCAACAAATTTTTATTGCATTTGACTCAACATCTTACATGGATCTTTATTGAAGTTATTTCTGTATTTTGAATTGAAGCAAGAATAAATCAAAATGTTTGCTTATACAAATACATAGTGGAAAATAATTGGAGAATTTTACAAACACTCCAAATAAGAGCTGGAAATTCATTTTTTATTCTTAGCCACCTAACCAATCAATGAAAATGAATAAGTAGGTACAATATAAAATATTTATACTTTTATACCAGTAAATGATGAACACTATGTTAAATAATAAATGTATTTAAAGTTCAATTGCATTTGTTTCTAATTTTTAAAAATGTTTATATATGAAGTAAATTTTGTGAGGAAAGAATGCCCTTGGATGTGAATTTTTGCTTTTATCACTGATATTCCAGCTACATTGTCACAGAAATGCTATTCAATGTCTGACCAGTCTTGCTAATCAGTTCATCTGAAACTCTTCCAGGGAGAAGGATAGTAATTTCATTAGAAAATTAGTTCAAATAGGAAAATAGCCTTAAAAATGCAATAAGAGGCGATATAATGTTTACAGAAAGTTTTTGAAGATCTAGGATGACTAAAAATGTCTTATAATGTGTGTGCTCAGCAATTATGGTTTTCAAGCAACTGATGTTTGTCCTGTAGGAGTATAAAAAGTCGTATTATCTTGATAAAGTGATTACAGAGCTGTTAAGGTATGATTATAGGATCTTAAAAAAAGGGAATAGGGAAGTTATTCCTGTGCATGGTACAGAACACAAATGAGAATGTACCATTCATTGAAAATTGGTTTGTCCTTGAATGCCAAATCCTTGTTGTGTTTTGGAAACAATGTGATTACTGGTTGAAAAATTATATCTATATCTATATAGATATATATTCATATTGCTCTTAGAAGCATTCAGAGTTGGATGCAATCACTTCTAACACCAAAATTATTTTATTCATGATTATGAATCTTTACATGTATGTATGTATATAATGTGTATACACATACTCATTGCCACAGAAGAATTATATTCATGAAACAGCAATTGAAACTACCAAACCACATCCAAAAGAAAACCCCCTGATAAGATATATGACTCATCTCTTCCGCCATCTTTGCCCATAGAAATGGTAATATAATACATTCCAATCTGTTAAAGATCATAGGTTAATATAATTAGAGCTGAAAAGGGCTTGGAGTCTATCAAGTCCAAATTCCTCATTTTATAGATGAGGAAACTGAAATATAGAGTGATAAAATGATTTGTCTGGGATCACAGAACTAGTCTGAGACAAGATTTGAACTCATGTCACTCTGATTCCAAGCATCTCTTCTTTTTTTTTAAAGATTTTATTTATTTTGAGTTTTACAATTTTTCCCCTAATCTTAGTTCCCTCCCCCCACCCCACCTCCACAGAAGACAATTTGCCAGTCTTTACATTGTTTCCATGGTATACATTGATCTAAATTGAGTGTGATGAGAGAGAAATCATATCCTTAAGGAAGAAACATAAAGTATAAGAGATAACAAGATCAGACAATAAGATATCAGTTTTTTTTTTTCCTAAATTAAAGGTGATAGTCCTTGGTCTTTGTTCAAACTTCACAGTTCTTTCTCTGGATACAGATGGTATTCTCCATTGCAGACAGCCCAAAATTGTCCCTGATTGTTGCACTGATGGAATGAGCAAGTCCATCAAGGTTGATCAGCCCCCCCCACATTGCTGTTAGGGTATACAGTGTTCTTCTGGTTCTGTTCATCTCACTCAGCATCAGTTCATGCAAATTCCTCCAGGCTTCCCTGAATTCCCATCCCTCCTGATTTCTAATAGAACAATAGTGTTCCGTGACATATATATGCCAGAGTTTGCTAAGCCATTCCCCAATTAAAGAACATTTACTTGATTTCCAATTCTTTGCCACCACAAACAGGGCTACTATGAATATTTTTGTACAAGTGATGTTTTCATCATCTCTTCAGGGTATAGACCCAGTAGTGGTATTGCTGGATCAAAGGGTATGTACACTTTTGTTGCCCTTTGGGCATAGTTCCAAATTTCTCTCCTGAAAGGTTGGATGAGTTCACAGCTCCACCAACAATAGTGTCCCAGATTTCCCACAACCCTTCCAACAATGATCATTATCCTTTGTGGTCATGTTGGCCAGTCTGAGAGTATGAGGTGGTACCTCAGACAACCTTTAATTTGCATTTTTCTAATAAGTCATGATTTAGAACAATTTTTCATATGACTATGGATTGCTTTGATCTCTTCATCTGTAAATTCAAGCATCTCTTCTTTAGTCACTATAACATCTAGCTACTCTTTTGGGAATGCACTTGGGATAGAGTCAAGAACCATGAAGCTATGATATTTCTCCTAGTCAAAGTACTTTAAACTTGGCTCACAACTTTTAGAATGTGAGTGGTCAGGATGTAAATAGAAGTTAACATTATAATCTTCTATCAGAAGAATATATGCACATATAAATGCACACACATGCATACATTTGTATACAATGCACATATATGTATATATACACATATATTCATCCATAAACTTTATAGCACACACATATATGTGTATGTAAAATATAATAATTCAAAAAAATCCAAAGATAGTGGATTTATATCCTCAAAATACTTTACACTGGAAAATTAAGTATAATTTTACAGAGGACAAAATGAACTTTACAAAATAAAGAACTTTAAGGCATTTCTGATTTAAAAAAACACCAGAGCAGAGTAAAACTTTGAAAAGAAAACCTAAGTCAAGAGAAACCTAAAGAGGTAAATGTATTTGAGCTATTGAAAGGGAATTTATGATGAAACAGTACTAACATTCTTTTAATAATTATTGGTTGTCCAATTTCAAAGATGAAAACACCAATCAACTTAATGGTAACTTGCACAATTATGTTTACTATTATGTTGTACAAGGCATTCTTCTCACTTGCCCTTTCCAGAATCACCCCACACCCTGATTTGATAGGAAACAGGACTATTGGTGATGGTCTGGATGCTACTGAAGTCTCTTGGCTTTTGAATTGCTTTCTCTTTCTCCTGCACCTCGGCTCACCATCTACATGGGGGCAAGCATCAGCAAATGATTTCTGGTGATAGAATACAACCATCCAGTATATCCAAACCTGTTTCTTGATGGACTAATCATCAGTACAGCCTTTTCTCTCAGATTCCTTCTTCAACCATGCTGCCCCCCCATACCCAAAGACTTTAATTTCCCTGAAGGTACCTGGCAAGTCATAGGAATAATGCTGTCAGATTGCTAGTGAGACATCATTTATGGTTGGAATTATAACATTATCTGATCATCTTCCAACCTCCAACTTTCATTCTTGATTAATGAAAACATTCTTGGTAAATGCTCTTGCTCTGGTCCATCTTGTGCTGGTCCAAGAATTTCACCTCTAGCAGCAAAATATGAATGTTCCTCCAACATTCTCTCTTAATCATGACCCCAGTTCCAAAAACCAACAAATAGAGAGAAAACATGTGTCCCTTCAAAAGCTTAATATCTTCACTGGATACTGAGAAGATGAAATAAGAAAATCTGGACCCCATGGTGACTGGGTACTGTTCTAAAGGTTTGCAATGCACTAGCATAGAAAGAAAATAGAAGAGGGTGAAACTTGCTAATTCTCATAATTGGGGTACATGAGGAAAGTACACAAATATGGGGGGGAGTGAAGTAGAAATCAAGTGACTTTCACTCTTATATGAAACATATAAGAGGTTTGAGTATATTCAGTTTTTGGAGAAATATATCATACTCAACAAGAAAACAAATGGGAATATGGAGGAATATTAACTTCCTAAATCTGAAGAGGGGGAATGGGCTCAAAAGTAAAAAAGAAATAGAATCCAAAGGGCAATTGGACAATTGGGGCTGAACAAATTATAGTATATGAATGTAATAGAATATTATTATGCTATAAAAGAAAATAAAAGAGAGCTCTACAAAGTGAAGTGAGAAAATTCAGAACAATTGGCACCAGAACAACAACCCTAAAGAAAAGAAAAAACAACAACTTTGAAAAGTTTTTGAAATCTGATCAATGCAATGATTGATCACATTTCCAGAGACCCTGGTGAAGTATATTACCTGTCTCCTAGTAGAAAGGAAATGGATTCAAGCCACAGAAAGAGACATATATTTTTGGACATGACCACTGTACAGATTCATTTTGTGTTTTAATATTTGTTACAAAGGTTTCTTCTTTCTCTTTGTTCTTTCTTTTTCTTAGTCTTTAATTGGCAATTTATAATAATGATGCCATGAAAAAAAGCAGAAGGCAATTGAAACTTTTAAAAATGAGCAGAAGGAAACAGAAGGCTGTTGAGAAGCACAGAGAAGTTCAATTTTGAAAGTATCACATTTATTATATATGTTGGGGTTATTTTAGGTTTTTACAAGGCAAATGGAGCTAAGTGACTTGCCCAAGGCCACACAACTAGGTAATTATTAAGTGTCTGAGGCTGCATTTGAACTCAGGACTGGTGCTTTATCCACTATACCACCTGGCCATCCCATTATATATGTTTTTTAAAGCAAGTAGGGTGAAATAGAGAGTCACAGTTATATATATATATATATATATATATATATATATATATATATATATATATATACAATCTCCTCTTTGTCTTGTCCTGTGTAATATGGAATCGTTCCCTTTTTCAGAGTTTAAGTTAAGAATTTTTTAAATTATTAAATTATTAAAAATAAATAAATCATAACCAGCATTTAAAAATTTCATTTTTGCATTTGGAAACCTCTTCATTTATAAGGAAACAGGAGTAATCAAATTGTATTCCTTTCATGAATTTAACATATTCTATTTTGTATTAAACTTATTTTGCCAATGTCATCTCTTCTACTTCATTTGTATGCTTCTTCACTCTCTTAAGATAGTGAATCTAATGTTATATATCTCATCCACCCCATTGAAATTTCTTTTTTTAAATATTTATTCTCTTTTTTGTACAAATAATTTTTTTATACATGCCTGATAAATCATACCCCTGACTATTTTGGGGAAAGTCATTTATTTCTTTGGTTCTTACTATGTTCATTTTCAACATGAAGGAGTTGAACTTCTGAATCCCATACAAGTTCTAGTTCTAACCAAAGGAAGATTGCATAAGAATGGAAGACACCTGAACACCTTTGTAGGTAGAGGAAAAGAGTGTTAGGGAGAGCTAGAAGCTAGGAGAGCAATGATTTATGGAAACAAATTGTCCAGAGAACATGGAAGAGAACAAGATTGAAAGCAGAAGTAGAGTTAACCTTGGCACCTTTTTGTCTCTTATTCAGAAGTCAGAGGAAAAATTGGAAATTGGGGTTTAGAAAGAGGGAATAAAATAGAAAACAGGGGCAATGTAGGAACTTAAGGGCATTAGATAAACCCAATTTTCACAGGAAAGGTATGCATATGAAAAGGGATTGCAGTATTCTGGTAGAGGGTGGTGAAGATTTGGATCAGACTCTATGTGAATGCTAATAGACAGTCTTTAGGGGAAGAATACCAACTTTTTCCCACACTGGTGATGACTCAGCAGAGATTAGATAACATCTAACAAGAAGCAATTATTGAGAACTTCCTATGGCATAGATTTTATCTCATTTTCAGGATACAGACAAAAATAAAGGCTTTTGCCCTTACATTTGTTGAATTAAATGAAATTGAATTGAGATTTTCTCCAAAAGTTATCTTCTGTAGCCTCAGACTCCATTCTTCTATCAGAAATAGGAAAATAAAAAAGAGAAAAGGGGAGTGAGAAGAGCAAGCTTAATGAAGCGAGATTGGTTTTGAAAGGTTATAGATTTTCAGAAACCAGTATTTTTAGTAGCAAAAGTTTGGGGGGAGTGGGTAGAGTATATGTGTTTTTCCCACAAGTATGGATACTGAAAACCTAGCAAGGTGCAAAGATTTGCCAGAATAGGCAAGTCTCCCTGCACCCAGTCCAATGCTCTTTCTCTTGCCCCCACACTGCTCATGGGAAAAAACCCTACAGGGACCTTACTATTAAGTAAGAGAATATTGCTGTCAATCATCAAAACCATATGTTATGGAAGTAGTCAGGTGGTGCATTGGATAGAGCACTGGCCCTGGAGTCAGGAGGACCTGTGTTCAAATCTGAACTCAGACACTCAATAATTACCTTGCTGTATGACCATAGGCAAATCATTTAACCCCACTGCCTTGCAAAAACCAAAAAAAAAAAAAAAAACTGTCTGATATTGGCTAAGAAATAGAGTGGTGGATCAGTGGAATAGATTAAGTACAAAAGAGACAGCAGAAAACAATTATAGTAATCTGCTGTTTGATAAACCCAAAGAGTTCAGCTTCTGGGATAAAAACTCTCTTTGATAAAAACTGTTGGGAAACTTGGATTAGACCAACATCTCACACCTTATACCAAGATAAGATAAAAATGGGTACAGGATTTAGACATAAAAGACAATATTATAAACAAACTAGGTCAAGGAATAGTTTATCTGTAAGATCTATGGAAAGGGAAACAATTCATGATGATGGAAGGAGATGGAGAACAACATTAAAAACAAATTGAATAATTTTGATTACATTAAATTAAAAAGCTTTTGCACAAACAAAACCACTGTAACCAAGATCAAAAGAAATGTAGTAAATTGGGAAACAATTTTTACAACTATCATTTCTGACAAAGGACTCATTTCTAAAATATACAGAGAATTGAGTCAAATTTATGAAAGAAATCATTCCCTAATCAACAAATGGTCAAAGGATATGTAAAGGCAATTTATAGATGAGGAAATAAAAGCTATCCATAGTCATATGAAAAATTGCTCTAAATCATTACTGACTAGAGAAATGCAAATTAAAGCATCTCTGAGGTATCACCTCAAACTTCTCAGATTGTCCAATATGATCAGAAAGGACAATGTTCAATGTTGGAAAGGATGTGGGAAATCTGGGACACTAATGCATTGTTGGTGGAACTATGAACTCATCTAACCTTTCTGGAGAGCAATCTGGAATTATGCCTAAAGGACAATAAAAAGTATGCATACCCTTTAATACAGCAATACCACTACTGGGTCTATACCCTGAAGAGATGATGAAAAAGGGTAAAAACATCACTTGTACAAAAATATTCTTAGCAGCCCTGTTTGTGGTAGCAAAGAATTGGAAATCAAGTGAATATCCATCAATTGGAGAATGACTGAACAAATTGTGGTAAATGTGTGTTATGGAACACTATAGTTCTATTAGAAACCAAGAGGGATATGATTTCAGAAAAGCCTGGAAATACTTCCATGAACTGATCCTGAGTGAGATGAGCAGAACCAGAAGAACATTGTATACCCTAAAGGCAACATGGGAGTGATGATCAACCTTAATGAACTTGGCTCATTCCATCAATGCAATAATAAGGGACAATTTTAGAGTACCTGCGATGGAGAATACCACCTATGCAGAGAAAGAACTGTGGAGTTTAAACAAAGACCAAAGTCTTCATTTTTTTTTAAATTGTCTTGTACCACATAATTTAGCTATCTCTAATATTTTATTTTCTCCTCAAGGATATGATTTCTCTGTCAACACATTCAATTTCAATCAATGTAAAGCATGTAAACTATGTAAACATTATCAGACTGCCTTCTGTGGGGTGATGAGAAGAGGAAAGGGAGGGTGGGGGAAAATTATAAAATTTAAAACCTTACAAAAAATGATAGGTAGAAGCTACTATTGCATATAATTGGAAAACTAATAAAATATTTTTAAAAAGAGAAAATATTGCTGAAATCAAAAAAGATTCAAAATTGTATCTATACTATACTGTCATTAAACTACCAGAATATGGGGATAGGTCTGAGTGATCTGGTTTAGCAAGAAAACCAAAATGGAAATGGAGATGTTGATAGGACTTCACTATAAAGTATCCAGGGTATTAAAAAAAATAAAATTTTAAATTTTAAAAATGTATGACAGTTTTTTAAAAAATAAACAAAACTTGAGAGGAATCCATTACATATGACTACACAGCAACAAGAAAAGATAAAACAAAAGATAAATTGGGAAAACTCTAATTGTTCAATACCAGTAAATATTCATGTTCCCATAAAAAATAGAATCTAGTATTTTGAATTATAAAATGTCTCTGAAAGAAAAATAGGTCAAAAGATTAAGGAAGAAATTAATTTACAAAAGGACATAACAAGAGAAATACAATGAAAGCTTTAAGTGCGTTCTCTCTGATGTTTATTTCAAATTTATTCTTTATGTAGTTTGTTCATATATAAGTAAGTCTTTGAGGACAAGGATAACAATCTGTTTGGGTCTGTTGATTCTGAGATGTCTATGAGGCATCCAGTTTGAGGTGTCAAAAAAGAGATGAATGACTATAGTTCAATTTGGACATGTTAAGTTTCATATTTCTATGTGAAATTCAATGAGAAATGTACAGCAGACAAAGTTAGTGATATGAGATTGGAGTAAAGAGAGGGAAGGACTTGATATTTAGATTGTGGATTATCTGTATATAAATGATAGCTGAACCCATGGGAACTAATGAAATCAACTCTAGATAAAATAGAAAAGGACAAGAGAAGGGTTCAGAACATCATCCATGGGAACACTGATAACATCCTCTCACTTAAATGCAATTTCATTTGTTTCAAATTTCATTTATATAAAGAACTTCAGAACTGATATAGTTTATGGTCTGTTGTATGACTAGCCATTAGATGGTCTAAAATCTGTATCATTCTTAACTTTGTATTTCCCATTTCCCTGCTACCATCAGAGACTTGGAGTCAGGAAGATTCATCTTGCTAAGTTCAAATCTGGCTTCAGACACATACTAGCTGTGTGACCCAGGGGACAATTTGCTCCAGTTTCCTCATCTGTTAAATGAGCTGGAGAAGGAAATGGCAATCCACTCCAGTAACTTTGCCAAGAAAACTTCAAAGTAGGCATGAAGAATTGGACGTGACTGAAAGATGACCGAACAATTGCCATCATCACTACAGAAATGGAAAGGGATTCATATTACATTTTTTTCTTTTGTTTCTTGGGATACCATGGGGGCCCCCCCAAATTATCAACAACCCAAACTGATCTCATGTATTCTTTCATTCTTTAACTAAATAACTATTCAGAAAGTCTACTGCTAAGACTGTACTCAAAGCTTTTTTGAGACTGTACTCAAAGCTTTTGATGAATGCTAGAGCCACCCAGGGTTTTGTTCCAATAAACCAGTCAACAAGCAATTATTACGCACTTATTTTATGGTAAACATTGGGCTAAGGGCTGGAACAGACAATAGAAAATCAATCTCTGATGTTAAAGAACTTATATTACAATAGAATGAGATAGCACATAGAAGGAAGCTGAAAAGAAGGGTGGGGGGGGTACCTTCCAAAGAATCCCTGGAGAAGAAGGGTCAAGGTGAAGAGAAATTTAGTGTGGAACCTGGAGAATAATGGTTGATCTGTATAATCTCCTTAAATGTAGTCACAGTGAGGAACAATCAGTGAGAGTGAAAGGCCAAGGGGCAGAAGACAAAGCCTTTTCCTCTTAACTTTGACTTCAGAAACAAAGAGTTAAGTTAGAAAATGTCTAAGATTTCCTTTACTTGACCATACCATGACATATAATATCTAGGATATATAAAAGCACCTTGAATGCAAATAAAGTGTCCATTTTTTTCTCACTGCATAGCATGGTCCCTGGCAAATAATAAATGTTGATTGATTTGGCACTTTACAAGCCTTTAATAAATGCTTGTTAAATTGAATATGTATTAGTTATATAGTTGTTTTTTAATTTTTAATAAAAAATAGTGTTATATCAAAAAATGTTCAAGTCATAAGATCTAGAACTGGAAGGAGCCTTAGAGACCAACCAGGCCTAACCCTTCATTTTATAAATAAGGAAATTAGGTACTAAGACCTATCCAAAGAAACACAAGCAGAAATAAACCACACTTGAATTTGAAGTCTGGTATATGAATCAAGTTTAGCATTCTGAAGTATGCTGTGGCACAATACAAGCTGACAGGTGCAGAGCACTTTGTTTATAAAATGCTTTATATACAAGATCCCTTTAATCCTTACAACAGTCTAATAAGTAGGCATTAAAGGTATTATGCACTCCCTTTCACTGAGAGGACCCTGAGGCTCAGAAAGGTTTCAGTAACTTGCCCAGGTTCACCAAGCTATCAGATTCCAAATGCAGTCGATCAAGACTCCAAATCAAGCCATGTTATTTCTAATGTGCCTCTCATATTTCTCATTATTTTCCATCATTGACCATTCAGTCACAGAACTATCCTTCAAAAATGGGGCTCAATATTCATTACATAAATGAAGAATTATAACTGTTACCAAAAATCTAAGTGATTTAGCAATGGTGAACCAGTAGTTTTCTGACTCAAATTAAATCAACTTACTGTGACTATTAATGTGTTTAGAATGCAGTATGAAATTCTGAATCAGGGCACAGAGAAAATGCAGTAATCTTTTGAGGCTTTTCTGGATGGTGGAGGGCGTTTTCCATTCTCTCCATTTCCTAAATTACATTAGACACAAAGGTCACACACCCTTTGGGGCAGAAGTAAGCTTAACTCTTAGTATGGAGAATGTCACTCATGTGCAATGAGTACTGTCTTAGCCACTCCTTGGTGTCTGTCCCTGTAGCAAGCACTTTGAAGCATACCTGGAGCCAGGTGTTATACCACCCTTGTCCTACCCACTGGAAAGATGTTTTAGTGAATTTCTGCCGAACTCTCTCTCTTTCTTTCCTGTTGTTCCCTCCTACTAGATGCAACTTCTGCTCTCTCTCTCTCTCTCTCTCTCTCTCTCTCTCTCTCTCTCTCTCTCTCTCTCTCTCTCTCTCTCTCTCTCTCTCTCTCTCCCCCTCTCTCAGCCTTGCCATGATCTGATCATGAGGCTGGAACAAGATGGCCCCAGCTCCATTTGGTTGATCCAAGCTTTTATTCTTTTTTCTCTAATCTAAACTTTTCTTCTTTTCTCCTCTTTCTCTCTTTTAACTTGACTACTCCTTTCCTAGTTTGTAACTACTAATATGACCACACTTCCATGTGGCTGGATTCATGTGGTCCTAAACCTAATCGCATCTGGGTTTTCCTCTTTCCCTTCCCTCTTTTTCCTTTCTGAAATGTCTTTGCTATTAACTTTTTTAAATACTTTGTAGTAGTAATCTGTGAACCTTTGTGCACTCTGTGAATTAAAATCCAAGCCTTTCTTACTCTGGAGTCAGATGGTCTATCTGTGAGTTTTTCACGTAGAGCAAACCAATCTTTAAGCCCCCTCTTATCCTGAGGTCATTTTCCCATCATCAATATTACCAAGTATATCTCAGTTCACAAGAAACTTGCAAGAACCAATTATATGTCCATTTTAAGAACAAGAGATGTCACACTATTGAAGAAGAAATATGTCTAGCTTTTTTAACATTGAGAAAATATTTGTACCTGTCCAATATTTTCTGAGAGCTTCTGACCCCCTTTCCATTTGTTCAATGTGAGCATCTGACCCAAATTGTTCAGCATAAGCCCCTCCTCAGATGCAAATTCTCTTCATTGTTCAATATAACTCCCTCTATTGTTAAATGTAAATTTGCCAAGATTAGAGTAACCACTGCTCACCAGTCTGCTCCTCCCCCACCTACCTGACTCTCCATCTTCCAAAGGTGGGTATCTGACCCAGTCACATAGAGAGGGGTCACTCTTTGACCCCCTTTCCCCTGGCTATTCCTTACACAATAAATGGTCAAAACTCTATAAAAGTTTGACCCACATCCCCCTCCATGCTGAACTTTCTCAGGTTCAGTCATTTCTTTTTTTTTAAGGTTTTTCCAAGGCAAATGGGGTTAAGTGGCATAATATTTGGCATAATATTGTTTTTGATTCAAAATGTAAAAAGCAACTATAACTAATAGAAAAAAATACATAAAACAAGCATTTATTAAGTGTTATTGCTCTTATTTTAAAGAGATTGAATACAATGATCTAAGCTTGAAAGGACTAGGTTTTTTGGTTTGAGGAGATGCCATGGACAACCATTTAAAGGAAATCATTTCAAAAGGTAAAAAGCCCTTTTCAAAGCATATCAGACTTTTTGTTCTGGTGGTATCTTCTGAGACTGTACCTAATTAGTCTTTGAACTATTCAAATGAATCATTATTGCTGATTCCCCAAAACAACAACAAAAAAGCAATTGTTAGTTTTGTTGAGCTTGTTGTTTGTCCATTGTTCTCTAAGGGGAAATGAATTAGATTTAAGTGAGGGAGAAGAGTACATAGTTACAAGCCTCAGTC